>NC_134850.1:50281601-50595254 GCF_965363235.1 Mytilus galloprovincialis
TTTGTTTTATTTTTAAAATGCGTGACATGGAAATTTATAACATTTGCACGCGACAGTTCTCGACACAGACGTACACTTTGTTATGAGGCTGATGACATTTACAGAAATTGGTGATTTAATCCGTTTAAAGCCAATACTACGGGGCGCCGAATAAGACTCTTGTGGTTTTGTACTCGAAATTCAATTTTGTACGGACAAAAGTGAGTTTTGTTCAACAAAAATGAGTTCAGTTTAACAAAATTTGTAGCATACTACAAATTTAAAATTTTGTCAAACAAAATTATCTTTCAGTGGACAAAAGTTACTTTTGTCATTACAAAATTCATTTTTGTAACACAAATTTTACTTTTAAGTTTATATTTGCATACCTTTTTTGACAAAATTGACTTTTGTCATGACAAAAATTAATTTTGTCTACAAAAAAGAATTTCGTCATGACAAAAATGAATTTTGTCTACAAAAATGAATTTTGTCATCACAAAATTGAAGTTCTCATAAAACAAGTCTGTATCACATAGTTTTGTAAGTCAAAAATGATTTTGTTATGACAGAATTGAATTTTGTACAAAACCACAAGAGTCCCATTCGGCTTCCCGTAAATACGTCTCTAAAGGGTACTAAACTATTGGTTAACTATCAAATGTAAGAGATGGGAATCCAATAAATAATATTAAATGTTTTATACTTATTTTAAAGTGCTACCGTCATCCTTCATGCATTTCAAATCACAACTGAATGACAGTTCTAATGAAATAAACTATCAAAATGTCTGTTTTTACTTTCAATATACAGTCAAATCTGTTTTTAGAGACCACTTAAGGGAGAGCAAAAAAGTGGTGTCTTAAGACAGGCGGCCTTTTAATACAGGTTCAATTTATATGAAATGTACTACAAAGGGATCTAAAATTGGTGGTCTTTTAACACAGGTTTTTGCGTAGTACAGGTGGTCTTTTAACACAGGTTTTTGCGTAATACAGGTGGTCTTTTAAGGTGGTATCCAACACTTTCACTTAAATGAATTTGGTTCTTTTAATTTTCATTAAAGTTTGTCAAAGTATTTACTTTGACCCTTTAACAAAAATATAAAAATTTCATAAATTTTGAACCAACCGTTTTGTCAGAAAAATTACACTGATTGATCATTGAGAAGCTTAATATTCCTTTTACAACACAACGTAATTAAAACGTTTAGCTGACTTTACACAGTTATCTTCCTGTAGTGTTAGGTACCACCTTAACACAGGTTTTTGCGTAATACAGGTGGTCTCTTAAGAAGGTTTAATTTGGCTGTATTTGAAGATTAAGCACTATTCGTAGAAAATCTTTCATGAGTTCCCCAAGAAATATTTCAATAGAAGTCTGCGATATAGCTTGAACATTGTCCATATAGAATGTGGTATGGCTGCCAATAAAACAACTATCAATAAGAGGACATAATGGCAGTGAGCAACAAGACCTCTACGCTCGTTTAATTAAAAAAAAATGTTCTATTTACAGAAATTAGTGGAAATGATGACATGTACAGATGTCCAGACCATTTGTCGAGATCTATTTATCTTAAAACATTCGGAGAGAAATGTTATCGATACGAGAAAGGCGAATTATATTGGACGACGGCCAGAAGTCGGTGCACTGGAGAAGGAGGCGATCTTATCCAGATCAGGAATCAGGCAACACAAAACTGGGTCATGTCTACTTTGAATGAGCTACACTGGAACAAAAACGGTGTTTGGATAGGAGCTCATGATAGAGGTGATGAAATGAATTGGAGATGGGTTACCGGTAGGTTTGTTTTGTAAGATCATGAATTGTAGAGGCAGTATCTCAATGCGAATTTTATGAACTCCAAACGGAGTCGAGGCTATTATGTGGGGTATTCAGGTAATATCATGTCCCCATACAAACCAGACCGTCTCGATTGGGTTGGTTGATATGAGAATAATGAACAAAGTAAAATAAAAGAATGGAGAATAATGGCGTGCTTGTGTAATTATGGAGATAGAAAAAAAGTAAAGATACTGAAATTTGCCTTAAGCAGTCAAGAAAAGACACGTACAATCCAAACCCTCATAACGTTTAGCATGCAAGTGTTTGTGTAAAACAACAATTTCATGATAACAAAAGTCTCATTATGTTGATTGTGGAACTATACATATTTTTTTTCTCTCATATAAGATAATAACCATTTATGTGAGGAAAACCGAAATCGAAATTTTCATAAACTTTCTGAGGAATAGTACCCATTTTGTATGGTATTTTAGTTTTCAGATATCCAACAGCTAATATGCCAAATGCAGTGTGATGATCATTGTGAATTCCATGATTACAAAAATACGCTTTAAGAAACTAAAAATTATTAACTTAATTTTGCGAATATCTAAGATTTAAATAAACTTATGATTTACACAACATTCGAATTCTTAAAAAAAAATCAATTAATAACCTTGATAAAACAACATTTACAATCGAAACAAAAACAAACGCCCTATTGTTGGCCTTTATTTGCATGTTTGGTCGAAGAAATAAGATAAAATTTATAAAACTGTGTTAACAAAACCAAAACAAAAGATGATATATATATACAACATTTCGTTCTGTGCATGTATGTGATCTTAAAGGAACAACAATCAAACTATTTTTACATTCATACACACCATGATTGTATTTCATTTCTAACATTGATGATTTTGTTATTTTCTAGGCGAAAGGATAAGTTGGAGTTTTTGGGGCGGTGATCAGCCGAACTGTGACTGGTTATGTATGGAAGATTGCGGAAGCTTACGTCGTGATGATGGTGGTAGATGGCATGATAAACCATGTTCCTTCACTGGATTTACATACTCATTTATATGTCAGTATGGTAAGTGCTTTGTTAATGCGACATCACACATGTGGAGTATGATATTCTTAACCTTCCAGAGCACCTGAAATCATGCCCGGATTTTAGTTGGGTTTGTGTTACTCAGTCATCAGTTTCTGTGTGGTGTTTTGTAAACTAATGATTGTCGTTTGGTCGGTTTTGTTTTTGTGTTTTTGCAATGCCGTTGTCAATTTATATATCACTTCTGTACCTGGCGCTTTTGTTTTATCTACATTAAATTGGTACAATATAATATATATGGTGTAACAAAATGAAAAATAATGTCGCCAAAACACCTGATTTATAAAGTACATCATATAGACATATCCAAGACGATAGGATGTTGCTTACATTTTTATGGTGTGCCATCAATTCCAAAAGTTACATTTTCTTCTAACCAACTCTATCTATACCAACAACACAAGATGATTACATTTTTTAAAAATAAACATCTTTAGTTACTAGTAAAAGCCAAATACAGTATAAAAAGCATTCATGGTTATAAAAGGATTAACTCAAATGTATCACAGCTCATGTATGCTTGGGTAATAAGTAGGGATGTCAAAAGATCTGAAATTTAGTACACAGATGAATCTTACACGTCATTTAAAAAGTTTAGATTTTAGGTGGGATGCAGTGTTTTTGTTATTTCCTTTCATAAACATATTAACGAGAGACAAACGTACTACAAAAATAGCTTGATGCTCTATTTTTGTGTCAATTAAACAATGAATTGCCTATCATAATACCAATCATTGTTTGTGTACGTGTTCATGAACCAAATTCCAATAAAATAATAAATATTTGCGTATAAAAGTCCGACAAAGTAGACAATATAAAAATAAAATTATGTATCATCTGTTCACGAGGAATGGGTATTTTTTATATTACGACTTGCCTATTAATTTGTCGAGTACTCGTTGTCATCCCTAGTAATAAGTATATGGGCAAAACAATTACAGTCCTAAGTTTTTCCGTTCAAATATTGATAACTTTGAGCTTAAAATTGTCATAGTATTCCATTTAAGTTATCTATACTACTTTATTATGGTTGCTTCGTTTAATCATCTTATATTATTTATTGTAACATAAATTTAATTTTTTCCTTTGATGTTTTAATGAAATAATTTGATTAAAAAGTGTGTTGAGGGAAAACCATGGTATATTATCTGAAATTTGATGTTGTTCCATACTTTGCTAATTAAATATGCAACTCAACTAGAATCCAAAGGAGAGAAGGCGGAGCTTAGCTATGGTATAATATATTCATTTGCATGTTATTCCATGGCTGAAGCTCCACCCTTTTTTGAAAAGTATCCGCCTCTGGAAACCGAAAAAGGTCAAGATCTTCATTGGTTTTCATTTTATAAAAAAAAACAATAAATCATGATGTGTACCACATCTTAAGAAACCTTTTTCAAACTATATAGGATTGTCACGAGTTCCCTTAATTTTGGAAACAATATTAAAAGTTTCTTCATTCAGTTCTGAAAAAAATAAAATGTAACATTACAATGTAGTACCATTTCCTTTGCAAAAAATCAATTAAATATCGATTCAAAAAAGGAGGGGGGGGGGGAGGAATAAATATCGGCTTCAAAAATTTGTAAAAAAAAACACGATTCGTTTTGCGATCCGCATCTGTGCAGTGTTTTATCATTAAAATTGTGTTTTAATTAATAATCGAGTTCATAAGATAACGGAAGAAATCAGTTTGCACGAAAACCTTAAATGTATGAATATGCATTTTTCAATGAGATGAACAACCAGTAAAATATGATTAATTTGTAAAATACCTTGAAAACCAACAAAAAAAACCCAAACAATTCTTACGATCATACACGGGGTGCAAAACTAAAAAATCGGGGAAATCTTACATTTTCTTTACTTTCTGCAAATTCTGGGGCTCTTTAAAATGAAATACGCAGAGGATCACACACGAGGCGCAAACATGACTTGCGAGAGCTTCCATTTCATTTGATAACACTGTTACGTGATCAATTTCCAAGGTCTTCAAGCTGTCAATCATTTAATTTATATTACAAATTTTATATACCACGTGTCTAACTCATTAACATATTTAAACAAACTCATCCTTCGGATTCGTTTGTTTAAATATGTTAACTCGTAAGAACCATGGTATATATAGTACTTCAATGTTTCTATTCATCATTTAATAGATATGAAACCTGCAACAACTACAACGACGACGACCACAACAACGACAACCACAACGACAACGCCAACGCCAACCACAACAACTCCAACCACGACAACGCCAACGACGACGACTCCAACGACGACGACGCCAACAACGACGACGCCAACCACGACGACGCCAACCACGACGACGCCAACAACGACAACACCAACGACAACGACGCCCACCACGACCACAACGACTCCGTCTCATACAACAACATTTATGCCAACTCCAGAAAAAGGGGAGGTTACTGTAAATTTAACAGGTTTGTCAAGTCATGTATTTACATAGTGTATGTGTTCGTCTGTCTAAAGTAATAGCTATAGTAATATATATCTTTCGCCCCTCCTTTAGTAACATTTACCATTCCTTCCTGCAGTTTAATTTACTTTTTTGCAAAGTGTGACTTGAATGAGAGAGTTGTCTCATTGACACCCATTGACACTCATACCACATCTTCTTATATCTAATACAAGGTTCTTGGATATAAAACGAATGTTCTTTTTTTAATTGATTTTTAAATTTGTGATATAATCCTTTCTAGATGAAAAGGCAAAATAGTTTACAAAGGTTGCCAATTATTGTTAATAAACTACAATATATAAGACCGAATTAATATGGTTGTTTTTAATTTTAAACTTGTTACTTTCACTGCGGTTTTACAGACAATCCTAATGTTGATCTGTTTGTAGAAATCCTTAAATTCCTAAAATTTTAGAAAATGTCTTAACCCGAAGTAATCCCTTGCCATTTGCCTAGTAGCAGGTGCTTTGGTAAAAAAGGACTTAAATTTACAATTTAATGAACTATAGCTATATATACAGTTACAACTAATATACTTGGATTGCAAATTCCAGACGAGACATATGTGTAAGAAAACGATGTTTATTTTTACAATCGATGTTTTAACATGTCGAGATTTATGGGTTATCTCATTTTTCATCGTGCATTGTTCTATGTGCGTTCAGTTCCCTCCTTCATAATTGTATATACCTCCTTTATTTCAGGCATTGGTATGTTATCTGCGAAAGAGAACAATGTAACATCAGGTGAGCTGCTACATAAAATTCTGTAAAACATATCTTGTTCATCTCATACTGTCAACATTAAGAAAAGTAACCCATTACTCGATCAAATCGTTAAAACAAAAAGGGACAATGATTTGTTTTTCATACTGAAAGAAGGGATAAAGATACCAAAGAGACAATCAAACGTATAGACCGAAAATAAACTGACCTTGCCATGACTATAGTAGATTACTGGGGTTGAAGTCATAAAACTTTGCGCAGTGATCATAGCACAATAATCATGCTCGAAACATGATATCAAGCATTTTGATTGGTTGATTTTGGAGTATGAGAACAAAAAACTGACTCGAAAATTTTATGACTTCAAGGCCTGGTTTGAGTTTATATGTGAATGTTGAAAAAGTGTCAAACATTTGTTACCACGAAATGAAATAAAGCTGTAAGCAATGGCATTAGATAAAAAAAATTAATGATCTGATAATTCCGTTCTAGAACTAAAAGTGATATCATACTTATGTAAACTTTGACCACTTCAGACATTTGGAAATTAAAATGACATATATATTTTCAGGAGAATTATCAGGAATTATTATAGCTTGTGTTTTGGGAGCTTTAGCATTGTTGATGCTGCTGAGTGTTTGCTTTTTTAGAACGTGAGTATAGTGATATTTAAATCTGATTAATTGTGTTTTCAGTGATTCTCTAGACAAATTATTACTTAAATGTACCTCAAAGTTTACTAATATAACTAAATCATTTGCAATTGTTTCATGATTTTTAATGCAGAAATTATGCATGAATACAATGGATATTCGATTCTTGCTAAAGACTTAATATGTTATTTTATTAAAAGTGATACTCCGTACACGCATCCAATTTTATACATTCTTTATACTAAACAGATTTATATTAATTCAGCTGTATGGTCTTATAAAATTATTACCAATAAAACGTTTAACCTTTATCGAAGGTATATTACTATGTTGTTATTGAGCCATTCTTTTTAATATAAAAAGTGTTTTAGATGAAATGTTACAAAGCAACCTCAGTGCTGCTCTACTTATTTTTGTTTTCCATACTTATTTAAAAATATGTTAAAAGAAATGTCTTAATAATAATAATCTTTATTTGCCATATAAGTAACATTATACTTGTGACATAAACAAAAGTAACAACAACAATACAATAACTGATTTGAACACACACATATCAATATATATACAAGTAAAAAAGACGAAACTGCTTAATTATTTCAGGAGAAAAACAAAAGGAAAGGAAGATTTGTCAATGCATTTCGATAATTTAACTTACACAGTCAGAACACTATTATCGTCACAACCCAGAATGAGTAGACATGAACGAAGTTTAAATAATCAAGTCCCAACTGGAAGTCAGAACGTATATGCAGAACCAATTTCATGTACCACATGTCAAGCTAAACTACCGAACGTCTCTGTAATTCCCAAAGACTCCGGACATTACGCTGAAATAACAGAACAAAAGATGGTTGACAAATTGAATGTCTATCTACCGAAATATGATAATAGTGAATATGAAAAATGTAATATAGCTAAAAGCAAACTCGGAGTTGCTGACTCAACACAGTACCTTGACGTATGTGCAGGTGCAGATAGTAAAGCCGTGTACGAAAGTGTATGTGAAAACGAGGCAGAATGCAATGCTATGAATGAGCAGCTGGAAACGTCTAAGAACCAATATGATGAATGTGGGAACGTTGACGTACCAGATAATGCCCCCCAGTCACTATATTGACTTAGATGATGCAGTAGGAAACGGAGAGTCTGCCGACAGCACATCTCTACGGTTAGAACTAGAACCAGGAGTATACGAAGATCTGAACAATGTCAATGGACAACCATCAAGTTTGGATGATATCCTTGTCAACTGTGATGGCGATTTAGATTTGGCAAAAGCTCCAAGTGGATATAATAATAATATCTACGACTCTAAAGCATAATTCTATATTCTGACACTCACCAAAAAAGAAATAAACAATACTTAAAAAAGGCCAATTTACTAGTTTTTTTCTGAACATTGTATGTGTCGTAAAAAATAATGATGCTTGTAAAAAAGCTATTACCAAATATGTTAGCATCTTTTAAAAGAAGATTAAGCACAAACACTATGCAAACATTATAAAATTTTCAAAAATTTATTGTTTGCCATTTTTTTTCATGATGATATAGTGCTTGTTTGTGTAAAATAATTGTATATGTATATTAATGTATATGTCGATTTTTGTCCGTGTTTGCGTTTAGCATTTTTTGTTCATTGTTAATTTTCACTTCAGATTAAGGGTTATATATTATCTAATTATTTTTCTGTTGTTGGCATTGAGCTCCATTGTTTTATAATTTATTTCTGTTTATAAGTAAATAATATCTTCTGGTAGAGTTTCATTCGCATTGTCTGAAGAATGAATTACCATTTCTTACAGCGACTGAAGAAAATGCAAACATATGGGGAAAAAAATCTTTCTGGTCACCTAATACTTTAACCGACATCTAATGTCAACATAGGAAGTATTGTCTGTTGACAAGCCTTATATATTCCTTATTCATAATCGTTTTAATATCATCGAATACCCGGGTATCAAATGTACTGTCTTTCCTGATATAAAGCCTTTTGGTTTTGAAAAAAATTGGACTGCAGCTGACCAAAATTGTGCAACAAAGACATATGTGCAATAGTGAATATATTTGATGTAAAAGTGACATTTAAAGAAATTTTTGTCTGCTCGATTTTCCCAGAGTTAATTTTGGGGTTTTCGTGCAATATATGTATATGCATTGGATATTAACAACTCTACAGTGAGATTACATTTTGTTATTTTTGTTTTTTTATAAATGCTTAAATTTAAGCGTTTGTCAAAATGCATAATATTTAGATTATAATTCTATTTTTTTAACATATCAATGAACTGCTTATACATCCATGTATTTTTGGAGCTCCTTATTTAATGTTTTTATAATAAAAATAAAAAAAGAGCTTAATGAATTGAAAAGTGAGATTGTGGTTTTGTAATACCTCATTATACAAGGTAATGAAAATTAATCAAATATGCCAGCATTATAGCAGGTCTATGCAATGTAAAACTTCTAATTGATTTTAAATAAGGGTATCAAACAGTTTGATTTTGAAATATTGATATTTATAATGGTAGGAACAAATCATGATATGATATGTCTTTGAATTGATAATTAGGTAAACAAGGAAAACCCATGACTAGTGTTCACCCTCTGATAATAAACACTTCACAGAATCTACGAAATCAAAATGTTTCATTTAAGCAATAAAAGCTTATAATTTATATCTTGTAGCATTTAAATGTTTATTTTTAATCATGTTGTATTGTTTTATTAGTTTTTTATTTGAAACAGTCTTACGAGGATAGAGAACTTTAAACGGCATTCTTCTTACTTACCAAATTATTATCTTGATATCTTTCTTGCTTTATATTGCCATGCATAAACATGCATAGTTTTCTAAATAGCATACATAATGTAAGACCAAATACATTCTGTATTAAATGCATGAATGCTTTCATAGAAACAATATGAATTCAGTTCGGTTTTGGTTATTTGTTTTATTGTATCGAAGATTAAATGTTTTGCACTAAATACAAAATGCTTTTGTATTTTTCTACATGTGAAAGTTCTAATTTTGGTATTTTGGAATTTCAAGTGTTCTCTTATACAAAAAAGATATAAATGTTTGAGAGACCATGCATTTGTAAAGTGAATCTAATGTATATAGTCACATATCTTCATACAATTTTGTAAGAATTCCATTTTGTTTATAATTTTGATTTTGATATATATATGTTCATGTTCGATAATAAAAGTTGTTACATTTTCATTTATTTCTGGGATTTGCTGTCTTTTAACAGTAAAGAGTGTGACTTTGATGCCCTATCTTCGGTAGATTTTTATATTCATTTGTACACGTTTACTAGACTGCTGGTGATAATAGAAAATAACGAATTTGAGTCGCCCAATATAATGGAAATAATACTCGTAAATGTGTAAAATTTGTTTAAATCCGCAAAACTGCACAAAACCCCCCAACAAACCCAAGAGACCTGCAAAATGTGAAAATTGAAAAAGGAAAATCCTATTTGTTTTTGATGCTGAATTAATTTTGATTACATCGAAGATATAATAACAATGCAGACCCATGAATTTGTGTTCATGAATGGATATTTCCTGTCGCACTTGCTGCAATGTTTACGTAAATAAATTTGAATGGAGGAGTGTAATTTAAAATTCCTGTCTATTGAAATTATGTTAAATAATTGATCCCCCAAAAGAATCATCATATATACATGTATCAGGATTTTAATTTTGTGCGTCCACAAAACACTCATATAAATTTATCTATATAGTGTGAATATTGAAAATAAATTGAATAACGGTTTCATTTTTTTTTCAGTAACCTATTGTTTTCATTTTTCAATATTTGTGTTTGACCTTTTCTTTTTAAATAAATTGAGTCTTGATGACTTGAAAAGCTTTAGTCTGTAGTTCTTCCTTAATTCTAGACGACTTGCAGATACTTCAGGAATATACTGAATAAACTCATCATAGATACCAGGATCAGTATGAGTGACACGACATGTTTCAAGCCTAGTTTTACGTCTCAACTTTTTCATTCAAATTTTGTATTTACGCAAGGCGCGCGTTTCATCTACAAAAGACTAAATAGTCTGTTACACATTATTGATCATATTATGGAATTTTATGCAAGTGCAGTAGAAGGGAAGGATTAAATAAACTCGTCATAGTTACCAGGACTAAATTTTGTATATACGTTAGCTATAATACCAGGTTTAAGCCACCAGTTTCAACATTAGTAAATGCCAATAAAAAGTCAAGAAATATATCAGTTGTTTTCAATTCGTTTGATATGTTTCAGCTCTAAATATTGCCTTTCGATAAGGGACTTTATGATTTGAATTTTCCTTGGAGATCTGTATTTTCGTTTTCCTTTTTTTTAAGGAAATGGGGATCAACAGGTTTCTCGAAATATGAAAGACATGAAAAATAAATAATAAGATGAATAATGGAAGACACTTATGTAGGAAACAGGAGTTATCCGAGCTGGAAACTTTGTTACCCTACATTGCTTTGCCTTCAAGAAACACAGACAGTACTTTACTAATTAAAAAACAATATTATTATTACTTTTCTGTAAGATTGTTGCTTTTTTCTCAATTCGCCTCGATCTACTTATATCACCCAGCGTTGTCTGGATAGTGGATCTTTATTTTTATTTTAAATATATAAACTTGTCAAACAACCTGTATGGAATGTTATAAAATTTGAACAGAGGCTGTTTTATGGTCAAACAACAGCATTCAGAGCAAACTTTGAAAATCTTTTTTCTGGATTTTACTAGACGATTCTAAATGGACCTAGTTTTTTTTTTTTTTTTTTTTACAGTAAACTGATACAGTATAGGGCCAGACATTTTCGGTCATCACTAACTCTGTCAAACCTGCATTGAATTTTATGAAATTTAGACAGAAGCTGTTTTATTATCAGTATACAGAGCAAAAATGTTTGTTGTTTTCATTTTTCCGTATTCTATCTTATACATGGATAACTTTTGTCACATTAACTGAAAATGTGAGAAATTAGTACCATAATTAAAACATTCCATAAAAATGATGTGCAATACATCCAACGGTCACCGACCAGGATGATGGTCGAAAGGGTAAATACTCCTAAAACTTTTAAATATTCACATCATCACACTATGACCGTCGCCTTGCCCAATGCCACAAGGAGCACATGTCAATTGTTCGAAACCTTGCTTATAAATGCAACTCAATATTGTATTGAGCTAAGAAGGTCGTGATCGTAATGTATTGATGTTTCTTAAGTTATTTTTTTACGGAACATTTAGGAGAAATAGCATGAACGTGGTTGTTTATAAATAATATAGAATTAATAAGAAATTATCGAGTTGTGGGGTAGGTATGTTGTATCTTGGTTTGCTGATCATCTAAAGCAACGGTTGACATTTTAGTCCATTGTTAATCTAACCATTATAAAAAGATGTAAACTTGTGTGAAATCTTTATATTTAGTCAGTGTTGTGTAATTCAGTATAAGGTCAACAAAAAACATGAAAACAAACAGACTTTATGTATAAACCAAACGTTATAATAAAACTGAACATATATAATTATTGACATGATGTAGGTAACTTTATATGCTGCTAGGTTAACCTTAAATCAACATCATACACCTGACACATTTATTTCAAGCATGTTGCAATCAGTTATTGTATATTTTATAAACTTTCTTATATGTGAGGGTTGTTCGGAAAGAGAATGCGGATAAGGTCACATTAATGTTTCTTTATTATTACAATGCGTGTCATTGAAGTTTGAAATATTTGCAAGAGACAATTCTAGACATAACGTGTACATTGTTATGAGGCTGGTTATAATAAAAGTAATTACTGATTCAATCCGTTTTATAGTCCAAACGTCTCCTTGTATATCCTGAAGCAAAGGGTACTAAACTATTGATTTACTACTAAATGTTAGAGATCCAACATATCAAATTAAATATTTTATACTGATTTAAAACCTGTCAGCCGTCATTCTTCCAAATAAAAACTAAATGACACCTTCATTGTAATACATGATGAAATTGCCCTTTTGGATTATAACCCTTTCATGTCAGAATAGAAATTTTTTGATCCGCTGTTTTCTTCAAAGTTATTGGATTTCTAGAATTCCAAAGTTCTTCATATTTAGTGAGATTGTTCTTTTACTCACAAACATCATAAATCAAAAACAAAATTAAAACACTTACGCTCGTAAAGATGTTTTCCATTTCTACATTTTATATCGATTGATTCAAAGTGAACCGTATTTATCACCTACAAGTGTATATACAATATTAGATCAATATCAGAAAAATATCAACTTTCTTGTATGAGGCTTAGAAACTGGGGAAGGGCGAGGTTCTTTCGAGCAGTACAAAAAGTTGATATTTTTCTGACATTGACCTAATATTGTTTTTATACTGCAACTTAAATAAATATATTGATAGCTATTTAAATTGTAACACAGATTTCAAACTTATTTTCATCCCTTAATGACCCCCTGACTGTAGAAAAAGTGTTCCATGATGAAATTGACAAAATACAAAATATAGCTGTGTTACTGCATTTAGTTTAGTATGACGTCCATTTTAACTCCAAACTAGACAAGTGCACATTTGTATTTTTTAAAATGGTCAGATGAAGCCCACCTCTTGGTGTGGTATTTTCTCGATGCGTTGAAGACCCATTGGTGGCCTTCGGTTATCTGCTCTTTGGTTGTTGCTTAGTCTTTAGTTTTCTTTGTTGTGTCTTGTGTTCCATTATTTGTCTCTATGAGTTTGTCTGTCCCTCTGGTATCTTTCGCCCCTCTTAAAAAGGCAACATAACATTATGTAGCAACAAGATAGCAACCTAAAAACTAAAGGTACCGCCCTCTAAACCCGAAAACAAAATACATCTAAAGGTCACCATGCAAAAATGGAAGTGAAAACCATTGACTAAAAATATCGATCAGTTTGTCGCATTTAAGTGCTTCTCTTTCAGTTTTTTTGGATGTTCTTTAACGTTAGTAACTTAAATATTTAAAGAGGAACTACGGCATAAGGCGGGATTCAGTAACTAGAGTTTTATAGAGAACTCTCAGACAGTATGTTGCTCTCTTTAAATATCTTTTTGTAAAATTTGTCGTATTATTATTGTCTTTATGTTGTTTATCCTGCACACCATTCCACTCAATCAAACAATTGTGGTTACTTCTGCACTTTTAAAATGTTATCCATCTGTAACATGATTTTATAGTGAAAACACTGAGACTCGAGTTCATAGACTTGAATCAGGTTCGAAAAATGCAAGCTATTTCTAGTTTTTCGTAGATAACTTCATTTTATTAGATTCTTTGCAAATAGCTCTTACACAAATCTTTATTTAGCTGCATTGAATGGTGTCGATGGGTTTTTAACCGAAGTTTTATTTAATTTTTGTTATCAAAACAGGGATTTTCAGTTTTCAGTTTCTGTTTATTTTTGAGGTTGGATTTACAATGATATAAACTAATTTGAAACAGTTTATGTTTGAACATATATTGTTTTGATTTATGATTGCAATGATTATTGTTGTTGCACGTTCTGCTTTCACAATCACTTTTGACATACGGACGCATGTACTTACAGATGCACTATTAGTTGTCAAACTTAAAAAGTGTGCCTTTTTTTTGAAAATTTGAAACCACTCCACCCCCAAAAATATGAATTTTCGCATGTGTAAGTGTCATAAATAAATTATCAGTTTCTCGAATATCTTCTAAAATTTATGTTAACTATAGAGTTTAATGAGAATATTACATGTAAATTAAATACGTGTATTTGACAATAATAGAAAGAAGGCTGAGTCACCTTTTAAGTAGGTGGTAAACCTTTGTGACAAATAAAGTTTAAAACGTGTTTTTTTTAATAGTTTGACGAGCTTGACTGAAAATCAAAATATTTATAATCTGCATGGTAAAAATAAATAGAAAGCGTAAGTCACACTCTTTCCCTTTAACTACACAAGGAACTGTGAACGAGGATATATAAACTTATTTGGAAAACTAAAATATAGTCTAAGTAGCAGTTGGTTTCATTCAAAAACACCATTGTTGTGTGAAAATACTTTATGTATAAGCAACTTATTTTAACTTGAAGAAACTAGAGGCTTTTTAGCACATGTGTCGCTCACCTTGAGCAATATGTTTCTTCAACAATCGCAACCAATTCGCCGTTTCAGAATCTAATGCATCCTGGGTAATATTTTCATATGTGTATACCAAAACGTCCTGATTGGTTAAAAATGTCATAAACAATAGACATTTAACCAATGGAGTGATGCTCTTTTCAATTTGGGGTACGAACAATGAAATTACCCATGATGCTTTAGAATCTGAAACGGCCAATGTAGACAAGAATAAAAGTTCTGACTTTCTTGAAATTATTTGAGATTATTGATGGCTTGTCTTGTAGCCAATCATAAATGGTTTGCAGAAACTTTACAAAGAGAAACAATTAATTGTTAATACCGAATTATTCCTACCCTGTGTCACATCATGACTCACTTGAATATTTTTTTACTACGATGGTGTATAACAACACTCATATTTGATTTAAAAATATTTATATATACAAGTTATTACAACTTATATTAATCCCTTTCCACTTTGCGGGTGCGATTGCCCCCATCTGACGGATTATCATCGTTTCTCGGGACCATACTCACCAATGGTGTCAAGGGATATGTATTGTATACTATAGTGCTTGTGCATATATAAGTAATCACTGCTGATGAATTTTGACTTTCTTCTATATTTTTACAAATATGTAAATGTATGGGTTCGTTAGAAATATATCTTTGTAGACGTATTACGTGAGTTCTACACGAATACAAGCCCCTTTGTTTTTTGGGTCCAAAATTGACAAAACGAGTTAAAAAGGGTTATTATATATACATAAGACTGTGGTACGTGTACTTAGTTGTTATACTAATTTTCAAAACAAGTAGTACAAAGACTAGTTTAAACGTTTTCATGAACGTGACATTTAAATTAAGATACTTGCTGTAATTAAAGTCAGTGTAAACAAACAAATTGTCAAACAAAACTTACACCAATCCGTTGTCATGACAATAAGGTTCAATATTTAAATAACGTTGAAATATTTGTTAAAAACTCATTGTGTTGAAACCTTAAACAATGCAAATCTAAAGTTCAATACTAAAAATCTACATTTCGGGTAGTTAGGAGAAGTTATAGAAATAGTAAGACAACTTCAAATCTGTGAAATTTGAACGGATTAAAATATGCGTGTTGGATTTGTGGATATATATCAGTGCCTGTTTAACGTACAGTTACGACTATTACATGTATATCAGAACGAGCAAATGCTGATGTAATATCGGAATATGAACCCTGCTTTTTCCCAAAAGACTTAATAAAGTTTAACGTATTAGTTTAACTACAGTGGAGATCACTTCTAATCTCTCATTAGAACTGTCAGAATAATCTGTCACAGAACTGTTCTAAACTATCCTAGAACAGTTCCAACCTAGAACTGTTTTAAGTAGAACTGTAAGAATCAGTTCTAGATAGAACTGACCAAATCAATTCTAGTTGTAGAACTGTCAGCAGAACATACCAAATCATTTCTAACCGTAGAACCGTCAGCAGAACTGACTAAATCAGTTATAACCGTAGAACTGTCACCAGGACTGTCTGAAACTGTTCTAGTCGTAGAACTGACCAAACCTGTCAGATTGTAGAACAGTTTTAAATGACGTCACTGCAGTTAGGTCATCTCACTGGTCACCGTTCAGTGTTATTATTATCGTTGATAAAACCACACGCTAAATGCTTCCTGTCAAAGTTAAAACAATTTCAATGTATTTGAAACAGCGAATACAGGTAGTTTTTAAAACTGTTCTATGGATAGAACTAACTAAATCAATTCTAGCCGTAGAACTAACCAAAATCAGTTCTAATCGTAGACCTGTTCTAGTCGTAGAATTGTTCTAGTCGTATAGAACTATTTTAGTAGTAGAACTTACCAAAGAGTTGGTCAGTTCTAGGTAGAAATGTCTATAAATGGGTAGAACTGTATATAACTGTTCTAGGATAGAACTGTCAGGATCAGTTCTAGGTAGAACTGTCTAAATCAGTTCTAGGTTATAGAACTGTTCTAGCTAGAACTGTCTAAAAGGTGTCAGGATAACAGTTCTACATACTGTCCTAGAAGAGGTTTCCTGGCAGATTCTGACAGATTTGATGAGAGGTTAGAAGTGATCTCCACTTTAGGTAATAGTTGGCGAGGAAATATTTCATATTAGGGCACGTTCATTTTCCCAAGTGATCAATATCTCTCACAAACTCCATAAGGCCGAGTAGTGGTTTGCGGATTTTAAACAACAGTACAATACTATTAAAGGGAAAATTCACGATTTTTTACTTATGGTTTAAATATGTTCATTATGACATAATATATATATTCACAAAGTTTTATCGCTATATGTGCAGTAATAAAGGAGAAATTCAATAATTAATGAAAAAATATTAACTACTTCCTGTAGGTCGTGACGTTTTCTCCTGGTTTTTGCATGCCGGGATTTAAAATACAATCATTAAAAGTCTTGGTGTTTAACTATATTTTAACGTAATCGTAAGCGCGCCGATGACTTATGCTATATCTAATAACCATCCGATAATAAGAAAATAAAACGCACAGACGTGCAGTTGTACACGTTCATGAGATAATTTTTCTATATTTCCCTGAATATTTCGATTTATTTTTGTAGACAGCACAAGAAATTTTTATTATTATTATTTTGCTTTAATATATGCTTTTTCATACTCATAAAGTGAATAAATTGAAGTATATAACTTTAAACTGTTAAGACAATATATAGGTTACGCTTATTGACCTTTTACTATCTACGTTATTATCTAGGTTGATGCGATGTGTGTATTATTCTCCGACAATACTTGTGAAGGTAAAAGGTTATTTGCAGATTGGTAATTAGCTTGGCCTCTAGGGCACTCCGTGCCAGGTGCGACTGTCTATTCGGATCAGTGGATTATAAGACTGGAGGTCGCGTTTAATACACAAATTTAAAATACATTTTCAAGGTGTTGACAAATACAAGTGAATCGCCGTGGAATTATTTAATTATATTTGATGCTATTATTTGATTTGAATTCAAATAAGTAACTAAACTAAAAAAAAAAATGAACCGGTTAAAGTATGGAAATTAAATTTAGTTTTCGGAATAAAATTATATACACTCTTATGATTTATTTATGTTTTTTAAAAAGGGAAAATAGAACTAGTTTTACAAAAGCATTTTAATTGTCTTATAAAGGCAAAAAATGTACGGGAACACTTAAATTTAGACATTTGAAAGCCATGATCAAAGAAAGGTGTACCTGTATTACATTTTTACTTCTAGCGTTTGGCATTAGATTTTAGCTGAGACTACTATAACACAGTCTCAGATTTAAGTGAGGTCGGAAGGGTTAATCTTATGAAAAATAATTATCTGATATCATTGGATTATGGAAGGAGCTATACTATAAAAATACATACATTTATTACCAATACACTCGAGATCAAAGGTTGTTAATTTTGCTGTTCAAGTTAACTTTACTCACATATTTTTATATTTTGATTTGAGCGTGCTTGTTTTTATATGACAGTTTTTTTCAGTTCTCTTATCTCGTTAGACGAAAGCAAACCTGCACAGTATATTCTGCATTTGTATAGTCCGAAGTTTACAAATTGATATTCTTATTTCACATGTAAAATGAATGAACAGTTATTAAAATAAAAGGGCATTCATTTCAAAATATACCACTGTTTTCTAGAGTGAAAATGAAGTCACATATGTGAGGATAAAAACTAGACGAATTACTTATATAAAATAACGGGACCAAAAATTATATATAAAAACGGAAGAATAGGTGCTGAAATATAAATAAAAGTAAAATTGAAATTAGATAACATTGGGATAATCTATACGTATTCTAACAATCACTCTTTAAAAAAATGTTAGATTTTGTACACAGGCCGTATATCACGGAGTTTTATATTGCTATGGTATATTTTATAAATTTTACCTGTGCACACCTGGTTCACTCGCGATCACGCAAGTGATTCATTGACCTTGTTCATTGTGTATTAAATTAAACAAGCCTGCCAGGAAGTCGACCGTTAGAATACCCGAATATGTCACATTTACAATACCCCGGCAATTACCTGAATTAAGCCATGCTGATTACAAGAAGACAAGTTTTTAAACGTGGGTCAAGTTAGGTAAAAACCCAAAATAAACTAAAAATATACGTTAGAAAAAAAGCATTTAAAAAAACTTTTACATAGGAGATAAATCTCAGTTTATAATAAGTATCGCCGGACTTTTTTTTCACTTTTATTGAGACTACTTTAACATTATTATAGCATAATTCATACAATACTTGATACTGTATGTGGGTGCCAAAAATGTAAATTTATTGACCAGCTAAAACCATTGTACGATATTATGTCATTTACAGCTTTTTAACCTGACCTCAGCATTGTACGTTGAATATTTTAAAACCCTCTTAAAAAATTAAGATATTTTTTAAAGTATTTTTTAAATTATTCTTATCAATCTTAGTGAAGCATTACTTGATTTGATGATCTTGAAAACTATGTAGACTTCTTCAGCTTACATTACTTGGTCGGGTAGAAAATCCATCAGCTTGACAAGTCATATTAACACTGATTAACGGACATGTCATGCCGTGTACTAGGACTTTGTGGTAATTAGATATCCGTGGTCATTAGTTTTCAAGATGGCGTCTTGCCGAGAATCTAGAGTCGATTTTAAAAATCTAATAACTCACTTATCTAGACAAATAAAGCTTTAATATTTTGAGAATATGTTTATTTATTTAGGATGAACATAATATCAAATTTTTATTTTTTTGCGAATTTTCCCTTTAACCAAACCTTTCTTATCCACAAGCATTGGCTCACATTGAACTCTGGTTCAGTGTCTCCTGTCAGTATCTCCAATTCAATGTTATACCAAAGCACCTATTTCCCTATTACAAAACTTCACCTATTTCCCTATTATAAAACTTGTTACTTTTTGAAAAAGAAAATAATTTAGCATTATTGAGATAACGTTGTTTTACGGAATCAAACAATAAATCGTAGAGGTTTTTAGTGACGTCTAAAAAAATCGCATAAAACACTCTTAAAGAAGAGATCAACATAAAAATGATCATAAATTTGTTAAAATCAATTGTAGTAAGATTACTGGTATGGAAGTGTTTAAGGAAATGGGGGAAAAATAGGCTTCCCGAAACATGAAAGTTACGTACAAAAATAAATAAGGACACTTTTCGTAATTGTTTGAACACGTTTAGTTGGGAGCACTAGAAGAAGTAATAGAAGTTTATAATCAATGTGGAGGGACTTTAAACCTAACCCATATAAAAGAGGGACGAAAGATACCAAAGGGACAGTCAAACTCATAAATCTAAAACAAACTGACAACGCCATGGCTAAAAATGAAAAAGACAAACAGAAAAACAATAGTACACACGACACAACATAGAAAACTAAAGAATAAACAACACGAACCCCACCAAAAACTAGGGGTGATCTCAGGTGCTCCGGAAGGGTAAGCAGATCCTGCTCCACATGTGGCACCCGTCGTGTTGCTTATATGATTACAAATCCGGTAAATAGTCTAATTTGGTAGGTCATATTCATGAAAGGGAAGGGTATTGTAGTTACGACGTAAGGAACATATCCGATATCATTTGTGAAACGGTTATTCCATAACGGTCAACCAACTCGTGATGGCGTCCGTAAAATTTACGAAGGGATGATTTCAACTTCACCATTTGGAACTCTTGGTTTAATAGCTTCCTTGTGAGCAGCAAACCTCTATCAAGAAAATCATGATAGGAAATGCAAGCACGGGAATATCGTATCAATTGGGTGATATATACCCCGTATGCAGGTGCTGCTGGAATGTTGCTACTTAGAAATGGAAAGTTCATATAAACTAACTTTGTAATGTTTGACTCTGACAATGAATATCTCACTGTTTTTGTGTGAGGATGAAGTTTATTCATTTCTTTATCGAATTTTGTTTCGCTAATGTTAGTGATAATGAATTGCGTATTTTAACAGCGTATTTGCATATTGTACTTTGAATATAGCTACATATGTTGTATGTTTTTAGATCAGAAAAAAGTAAATATTTTTCATTTCATTTTGTTTACAACATTTATACATGTTTTTATAGTTTACAAATATGTGCAAGTGCTTTATAATAAGGTCGATAAAACATTTTATATATGTAAATTATCCACTTAACACACATACCCAATTATCTGGTTAAACATTTGCATCACCTAATATATTGCCATATATAAGCCTTGTAGATGTTTTGATCTGATTCAACCTAAGCATATCGGAAATAAACTTTATTTTGAATAATTGCTTTGTGTTTCACTCCATCGGTCACTGACCGTAATGGTTGTCGGCGGGTTAAATACTCCTAAAACTATATTTAAATCATCAGACAATAACTGGCATTGCCAGAAGCTGCAAGGAACCTATGTTACATGTCAGAAACCTTGTTTATAAGTACAACTCAATATCGTATTGACTTTTTTTTAGCTAAGAAGGTCATTATCATAAGGTCATGAGGTTTTTTTTTATGAGTATCCTTTTCTAAAGGAAATGTAAGAGGAATATAGTGAAAATGTTTGAGTATAAATATCCGTGAGAAAGAGACCATTGAAATTTTAAAATAGATATATGTAATTAATAAGATAGATGTTCACACTTTTCAGACATGAAATGCCGGAATATAAAAAAAATACATAAGACACGGCCGAGTTGTGGGGAAGGTATATTCATTCTTTTGTGAGTTCAAAGTTCTAGTTCACATTGGTTCAATGTTCGATGCAGAGCAGCGATTGACGTTTTTGTCCTTTGATAATCCACCCATTTTAGTAAAACTTGTAACACTGTGTTTTAAATTTTGTGCATAGTCAGTGTTGTATAATATAAGTATTATTTCATCAAAATACATCAACAATTTTTCTTTTATTTCTAACTAACTTTAAATATACTTATTGACATGCTTGAGGTAATGTATTTGATGCAAACTTAACCTAACATCAATAGTTTGCCATCCGACACATTTATTTTAAGCATGATGCAATGAGAAATTGTATATATTTATGAACTTCCTTATAAATCTTGTTTACCACCATTAACGTTACTGCTCGGTAAGAGAATAAGGATAAGGTCACAATCATAATATTTTATTTTTACAATGCGTGACATGGAAATTTGAAATATTTGCAAGAAACAATACTCGACACAAACGTACACATTGTTATGAGGCTGATGACTTAAAAGAAATTGGTGATTTAATCCGTTTTATAGCCAATACGTCTCCTTGTATATCCTGAAGCAAAGGGTACTAAACTATTGGTTAACTATCAAATGTAAGAGATGGTAATCTAATAGATAATATTAAATGTTTTATACTGATTTTAAAGTGCAACCGTCATCCTTCATGCATTTCAAATCACAACTGAAGGACAGCTCTAACATGTCTAATGAAAAACGAGTGAAAAACACTACTGGTATCAAAATGTCTCTTTTTACTTTCAATATACAGTCAAATCTATTTTTAGAGACCACTTAAGGGAGAGAAAAAAAGTGGTATCTTAATACAGGCGGTCTTTTAATACAGGCTCATTTATATGAAATGTATTACAAAGGGATCTAAAATTGAAGTCATTATAACACAGGTTTTTGCTTATTACATGTGGTCTCTTAAGGTTTAGTTTGGCCGTATTTGAAGATTAATCACTATTAGTAGTTTATCTTTCATGAGTTCCCCAAGAAAGGTTTCAATAGAAGTCTGTGATATAGCTTGAACATTGTCTATATAGAATGTGGATGGCTGTCAATAAAACAACTATCAATAAGAGGAAAGAATGACAATGAGCAACAAAACCTCTAAGCTCGTTTAATCAAAAAAATCTTTCTATTTACAGAAATAAGGGGAAATGATGACATGTACAGATGTCAAGACCATTTGTCAAGATCTATTTATCTTAAAACATTCGGAGAGAAATGTTATCGATACGAGAAGGGCGAATTGTATTGGACGACGGCAAGAAGTCGTGTACTGGAGAAGGAGGCGATCTTATCCAGATCAGGAATCAAGCAACACAAAACTTGGTCATGTCTACTTTGAATGAGCTACACTGGAACAAAAACGGTGTATGGATAGGAGCTCATGATAGAGGCGATGAAATGAATTGGAGATGGGTTACCTGTAAGTTTGTTTTGTAAGATCATGAATTATAGAGGCAGTACCTGAATGCGAATTTTATGAACTCCAAACGGAGTTGACGCTATTATGTGGGGTATGCAGGGAATCTCTTGTCTCCTTACTGACAAGAGCGTCTCGATGGGGTTGATTGAAATGAGAATAATGAAGAAAGTAAAATAAAAGAATGGAAAATAATGGTGTGCTTGTGTAATTATGGAAATAGAAAAAAAGTAACCATACTGAAGTTTGCCTTAAGCATTCAAGAAAAGACACACACAATCCAAACCCTCATAAAGTTTAGCATGCAAGTGTCTGTGTAAAACAGAACAATTTCATGATAACAAAAGTCTCATTATGTTGATTGTGGAACTATACATATGTTTTTCTCTCATATAATATAATAACCATTTATGTGAGGAAAACCGAAATCGAAATTTTCATAAACTTTCTGAGGAATAGTACCCATTTTGTATGGTATTTTAGTTTTCAGATATCCAACAGCTAATATGCCAAATGCTGTGTAATGATCATTGTGAAATCATTGATACCAAAAGATACCATAAGCTTTAAAAAAAAAAACCAATACAACGATTCCCTACATTATGCAATACCAAAGACTTAAATAAACTTATTATGATTTACACAAAATACGAATTCTTAAAAACAAATCACTTAAGAACCTTGATAAAACAACATTTGCAATCGAAACAAATGCATGTTTGGTCGAAGACATACGATAAAATTTATAAAACTGCGTAAACAAAATGAGAAAAAAAAAGATGATATATAATATACAACATTTCGTTCTGTGCGTGTATGTGATCTTAGAGAAACAAAAATCAAACTATTTTTACATGCATGCACACCATGATTGTATTTCATTTCTAACATTGATGATTTTGTTATTTTCTAGGCGAAATGATAAGTTGGAGTTTTTGGGGCGGTGGTCAGCCGAACTGTGACTGGTTATGTATTGAAGATTGCGGAAGCCTACGTCGTGATGATGGTGGTAGATGGCATGATAAACCATGTTCTTTCACGGGATTTACATACTCATTTATATGCCAGTATGGTAAGTGTAATGTTATTTTCGACTTCCAACATGTGGAGCAGGATATCTTTAACCTTCCAGAGCACATAAAGTCATGCCCGGATTTAGTTGTTTTCGATTTGCATAGTCGTTAGTTTCTGTGTAGTGTTTTATAAACTAATGAGTGTCGTTTGGTCGGTTTTGTTTTTATGTCTTTGCAATGCCGTTGTCAGTTTATTTTCGACATATAAATATCATTTCTATATCTGTCGTCTCTATTTTATCTACATTAAATTGGTACAATATAATAAATATGGTGTAACAAAATGGAAAATATTGTCGCCAAAACACCCGATTTATATCGTATAGACATATCTAAGGCGATAGGTTGTTGCTTACATTTTGATGGTGTGCCATCAATTACAACAGTTACATTTTCTCTTAACCATCTCTATCTATACCAACAACACAATTTTGTTACATTTAAATTAAACATCTTAAGTTACTAGTAAAACCAAATACAGTATAAAAAACATTCATCCGATGGTTATAAAAGGATTAGCTCAAATGTATCGCAGATGATGCTTGGGTAATAAGTAAGTGGGCAAAACAATTACAGTCCCAAGTTTTCTGTTCAAATATTGATAACTCTGAGCTTAAAATCGTCATAGTATTTCATTTAAGTTATCTACCAGTATACTATTTTGTTATTGTTGCTTCGTTTAATCATCTTATATTATTTATTCAATATTTTTATTCATCATTTAATAGACATGAAACCTGCAACAACTACAACGACGATGACCAAAACAACGACAACCATAACGACGACGACGACTCCAACGACAACAACTCCAACGACGACGACGCCAACAACGAAAACGACACCAACGACAATGACACCAACAACGACGACGCCACCAACGACAACGACACCAACAACGACGACACTAACGACGTCGACACCAACGACGACAACAAAGACTCCGTCTCCTACAACATTTATGCCAACGCCAGCAAAAGGGGAGGTTACTGTAAATTTAACAGGTTTGTGAAGTGGTATATTTACTTAGTGTTTGTTATCGTCTATCTGGCAAAATAGTTTACAAAGGTTGCCAATCATTCTTAATAAACAACAATATATTAGACCGAATTAGAATGGTCTTTAAAAAAACCCATTTAATATTATTAGTTCAAAACTAATTATGTACGGAGCTGTTTTACAGCCAAGCCTGATGTTCACCTGCTTGTAGAAGTCCTGAATATTCCCAAAATTTTAGAAATTGTCCAAACTCGAAGTAATCACTTGCCATTTGCTTCGGTAAAAAAATGAAATAAAGTTACAATAGCCAAGAACTATATGTGCAATTACAAGTACCTGGGAACTCAAATTCCAAACACAGACGAGAAAAATGTGTAAGAAAATAATGTCTATTGTCGAGATTTATAGTTTATCTCATTTTTCATTGTGCGTTGTTCTATATGCGTTCAGTTCTCTTCTTAATAATTATATATAATTCATTTATTTCAGGCATTGGTATTTTAGCTGCGAAAGAGAGCAATGTTACATCAGGTGAGCTGTTACATAAAAGTCTGTAGAAACACATCTTCTTCATCAATACTGTCACCATTAAGAAAAGTAAACATTACTCAATCAAACCTTAGAAAAAAAGAGACAATGATTTGTATTTCATACTGAAAAAGGGACGACAGATACGAAAGGGACAATCAAACGCATAGACCGAAAATAAACTGACATCACCATGGCTTAAGAAGAAAAAGACAAACAGAAAAAGAATTATGATACACAAGACACAACAATTAGAACTTTTATTTAGTGAAGATTACTGCTTTGTGTTTATATGACTATGTGGATGTTGAAAAAGTGTCAAACATTTGTTACCACAAAATCGAATAAAGCTGTTAACAATGGTATAAGATAAAAATATTAATCTGATAATTCCGTTCTAGAACTCAAAATTGATTATTCATACTTATCATACAAAGTGTAAACTTTGACCACTTCAAAGATCTGGATATTTAAATGACCTATTTCATTTCAGGAGAGTTATCAGGAAAAATTATAGCTTGTGTTTTGGGAGCTTTACTATTGTTGATGCTTATGAGTGTTTGCTTTTTTAGAACGTGAGTATAGTGATATTTAAATCTGATAAACTGTGTTTTCAATGATCCTCATTTGCAAATGTTTCATTTTGTGATGCAGAAATTTTTCATAAATTCAATGGATAATCGATTATTACTAAATACTTTATATGTAATTTTATAAAAAGGGGTATTTTATACCCACATGCCCTTTTATACATAATTTATACTAAAACCAATCTATATCTATTCAGCTGTATGGTCTTCTAAAATTATTACCAATAAAACATTTTACCGTTCTCGAAGGTGTGTTACTATGTTGTTATTAAGTCATCTTTTAATATAAAAAGTCTTTTAGATGAAATGTCACAAAGTAATTTCTGTTTTCCGTGAAACATACTTATTTAAAAATATGTTAAAACAAATGTCTTAATAATGACGAAACTGCATTCTTATTTCAGGAGAAAAACTAAAGGAAAGGGAGATTTGTCAATGCATTTCGATAATTTAACTTAAACAGTCAGAACATTGTTATCGTCAAAACCCAGAATGAGTAGACATGAAAGGAGTTTAAATTAATCAAGTCCCAACCGGAAGTCAGAACGTATATGCAGAACCAATTGCATGTACAACAAGTCAAGCTAAACTACCAAATGTATCTGTAATTCCCAAAGAATCTGGACATTATGCTGAAATAAAAGACCAAAAGATGGTTGACAAAATTGAATGTCTATTTACCCAAATATGATAATAATGAATATGAAAAATGTAATATTGCTAAAAGCAAACTCGGAGTTACGGACTCACCTCAGTACCTACACGTATGTATAGGTGCAGATAGTAAAGCCGTGTACGAAAGTGTAAGTGAAAACGAGGCAGAATGCAATGCTATGAATGAGCAGCTGGAAACGTCTAAGAACCAATATGATGAACGTGGGAATGTTGAAGGGCCAGAGAACGCACCTAGTTACTATATTGACTTGGATGATGCAGTAGGAAACGGAGAGTCTGCCGACAGCACATCTTTACGGTTAGAACTAGAACCAGGAGTATACGAAGATCTGAACAATGTCAATGGACAACCATCAAGTTTGGATGATATCCTTGTCAACTGTGATGGCGATTTAGATTTGGCAAAAGCTCCAAGTGGATATGATAATAATATCTACGACTCAAAAGCATGATTCTATATTCTGACACTCACCAAAAGAGAATTAAACAATACTTTAACGAAATGTGAAACATTTTAAAAAGGCCAACTTACTAGGTTTTTTTCTGAACATTTTATGTGTCGTAAAAAAATAATGATCCTTGTAAAAAAGCTATTACCAAATTTGTTAGCATCTTTTAAAAGAAGATTAGGCACAAACACTATGCAAACATTATAAAATTTTCAAAAAATTATTGTTTCAGAAAAATATTTTGCCATTTCTTTTCATGATGATATAGTGCTTGCTTGTGTAAAATAATTGTATATGTATATTAATGTATTTGTCGATTTTTGTCCGGGTTTGCGTTTAGCATTTTTTGTTCATTGTCTATTTTCACTTCAGATTAAGGGTTATATATTATCTAATTATTTTTCTGATGTTGGCATTGCGCTCCATTGTTTTATAACTTATTTCTGTTTATAAGTAAATAATATCTTCTGGTAGAGTTTCATTCGCACTGCTTGAAAAATAAATTACCATTTCTTACAGCGACTGAAGAAAATGCAAACATATGGGGGAAAAAATCTTTCTGATCACCTAATACTTTAACCGACATCTAATGTCAAAATAGGAAGTATTGTCTGTTGACAAGACTTACATACTCCTTATTCATAATCAATTTAATATCATCCAATACCCGGGTATCAAATGTACTGTCTTTCCTGACATAAAGCCTTTTGGTTTTGAAAAAAATTGGACTGCATCTGACCAAAATTGTGCAACAAAGACATATGTGCAATAGTGAATATATTTGATGTAAAAGTGACATTTAAAGGAATTTTTGGCTGCTCGATTTTCCCAGAGTTAATTTTGGGGTTTTCGTGCAATATATGTATATGCATTGGATATTAACAACTCTACAGTGAGATTACATTTTGTTATTTTTGTTATTTTATAAATGCTTAAATTTAAGCGTTTGTCAAAATGCATAATATTTAGATTATAATTCTATTTTTTTAACATATCAATGAACTGCTTATACATACATGTATTTTTGGAGCTCCTTATTTAATGCTTTTATAATAAAAATTAAAAAAGAGAGCTTAATGAATTGAAAAGTGAGATTGTGGTTTTGTAATACCTCATTATACAAGGTAATGAAAATTAATCAAATATGCCAGCATTATAGCAGGTCTATGCAATGTAAAACTTCTAATTAATTTTAAATAAGGGTATCAAACAGTTTGATTTTGAAATGTTGATATTTATAATAGTAGGAACAAATCATGATATGATATGCCTTTGAATTGGCAATTAGGTAAACAAGGAAAACCCATGACTAGTGTTCACCCTCTGATAATAAACACTTGACAGAATCTACGAAATCAAAATGTTTCATTTAAGCATTAAAAGCTTATGATTTATATCTTGTAGCATTCATATGTTTATTTTTAATCATGTTGTATTGTTTCATTAGTTTTTTATTTGAAACAGTCTTACGAGGATAGAGAACTGTAAGCGGCATTCTTCTTACTTACCATTTATTATCTTGATATCTTTCTTGCTTTATATTGCCATGCATAAACATGCATAGTTTTGTAAATAGTATACATAATGTAAGACAAAATACATTCTGTATTAAATGCATGAATGCTTTCATAGAAACAATATGAATTCAGTTCGGTTTTGGCTATTTGTTTTATTGTATCGAAGATTAAATGTTTTGCACTAAATACAAAATGCTTTTGTATTTTTCTACATGTGAAAGTTCTAATTTTGGTATTTTGGAATTTCAAGTGTTCTCTTATACAAAAAAGATATAAATGTTTGAGAGACCATGCATTTGTAAAGTGAATCTAATGTATATAGTCACATATCTTCATACAATTTTGTAAGAATTCCATTTTGTTTATAATTTTGATGTTGATATATATATGTTCATGTTCAATAATAAAAGTTGTTACATTTTCATTTATTCCTGGGATTTGTTTTCTTTTAACAGTAAAGAGTATGACTTTGATGCCATATCTTCGGTAGATTTTTATATTCATTTGTACACGTTTACTAGACTGCTGGTGATAAGAGAAAATAAAGAATTTGAGTTGCCCAATATAATGGAAATAATACTGGTAAATGTGTAAAATTTGTATAAATCCGCTAAACTGCACAAAACCCCCCAACAAACCCAAGAGACTTGCAAAATGTGAAAATTGAAAAAGGAAAATCCTACTTGTTTTTGATGCTGAATTAATTTTGATTACATCGAAGATATAAAATGCAGATCCATGAATTTGTGCTCATGAATGGATATTTCCTGTCGCACTTGCTGCAATGTTTACGTAAATAAATTTGAATGGAGGAGTGTAATTTAAAATTCCTGTCTATTGAAATTATGTTAAATAATTGATCCCCAAAAGAATCATCATAGATACATGTACCAGGATTTTAATTTTGTTCGTCCACAAAACACTCATATATAGATTAATCTATATAGTGTGAATATTAAAAATAAATTGAATAACGGTTTCATTTTTGTTCAGTAACCTATTGCTTCCATTTTTCAATCTTTGTGTTTGACCTTTTCTTTTTAAATAACTTGAGTCTTGATGGCTTGAAAAGCTTTAGTCGTTCTGTAGTTCATCCTTAATTCTAGACGATTTGCAGATACTACAGGAATATACTGAATAAACTCATCATAGATACCAGGATCAGTATGAGTGACACGACATGTTTCAAGCCTAGTTTTACGTCTCAACTTTTTCATTCCAATTTTGTATTTACGCCAGACGCGCGTTTCGTCTACAAAAGACTAAATAGTCTGTTACACATTATTGATCATATTATGGAATTTTATGCAAGTGCAGTAGAAGGGAAGGATTAAGTTAACTATAATACCAGGTTTAAGCAACCAGTTTCTACATTAGTAAATGCCAATACAAATTCAGAAATATATCAGTTGTTTTCAATTCGTTTGATGTGTTTCAGCTCTAAATATTGCCTTTCGATAAGGGACTTTATGATTTGAATTTTCCTTGGAGATCTGTATTTTCGTTTTCATTTTTTAAGGAAATGGGGATCAACAGGTTTCACAAAATATGAAAGACATGAAAAATAAATAATAAGATGAATAATGGAAGACACTAACGTAGGACACCGGAGCTATCCGAGCTGGAAACTTTGTTACCCAACATTGCTTTGCCTTAAAAAAAACACAGACAGTACTTGGCTAATTCAAAAACAATATTATTATTACTTTTCTGTAAGATTGTTGCTTTTTTCTCAATTCGCCTCGATCTACTTATATTCACCTAGCGTTGTATGGATAGTGGATCTTTTATTTTTATTTTAAATGAACAAACTTGTCAAACAACCTGTATGGAATTTTATAAAATTTGGACAGAGGCTGTTTTATGGCCAAACGACAGCATCCAGAGCAAACTTTAAAAATCTTTTTTTTTGGATTTTACTAGACGATTCTAAATGGATCTAAGTTTTTTTTTACAGTAAACTGATACAGTATAAGGTCAGACATTTTCGGTCATCACTAAGTCTGTCAAACCTACATTGAATGTTATGAAATTTAGACAGAGGCTGTATCAGTATACAGAGCAAAAATGTTTGTTGTTTTCATTTTTCCGTATTCTATGAGTCTTATGTAGACGAAACGCGCGTCTGGCGTACTAATTTATAATCCTGGTAACTTTGATAAATTTTACACCACTGGGTCGATGCCACTGCTGGTGGACGTTTCGTCATGAATTTCAATAATGTGGTCATTTTTCTTAATTTCCTGTTTACAAAACTTTGAATTTTTCGAAACACTACGGATTTTCTTATCCCAGGCAAAGATTACCTTAGCCGTATTTGGCACAACTTTTTGGAATTTTGGATCCTCAAAGCTCTTCAACTTTTTACTTGTTTGGCTTTATAAATATTTTGATATGAGCGTCACTGATGAGTCTTATGTAGACGAAACGCGCGTCTGGCGTACTAAATTATAATCCTGGTACCTTTGATAACTATCTAATACATTGATAACTTTTGTCACATTAACTGAAAATGTGAGGAATTAGTACCATAATTAAAACATACCATAAAAATGATGTGCAATAGTACATTCCACCTTATATTAACAATGGGAACATAGAGTAAGACAACAGTGATAGCAGGAGAAACAATGTTTCCGCGGAACCAGTGTTAATTTTCTGTGGTCCACTGTTTAAAAGTGATACTTAGATATTTTGTGTCAAGTAAACAACGCATTTTCATAGTGTACTTTGAATAAGTGACAATTATATGTTTTAGGTTTAAAAAATGTATACGTTCTGTACTTTATTATAGTTGAATATATGTTATACTCAAATTTATACTTTACAAATATGTTTAAGTGCTTTATAATAAGGTCGACAAAACAGTTTATAATATATATAAAATATTCACACATATCGAAATTATCATAGTTTTCTTAAGTAATCCTTGAGTTATTTGATACATTTTCATATATAAGCCATGTAAATGTCTTGATCTCGATTAACCTCGGAAATAATCTTTATATTAAATAATTGCTGTACGTTTCACTCCAATGGTCACCGACCAGAATGATGGTCAAAGGGGTAAATACTCCTAAAACTTTATTCACATCATCACACGATGACCATCGCCTTGCCCAATTCCACAAGGAGCACATGTCAATTGTTCGAAACCTTGCTTATAAATGCAACTGTATTGAGCTAAGAAGGTCGTGATCGTAATGTATTGATGTTTCTTAATTTATTTTTGTTTTACGGAACATTTAGGAGAAATAGCATGAACGTGGTTGTTTATAAATAATATAGAATTAATAAGAAGTTATCGAGTTGTGGGGTAGGTATATTGTACCTTGGTTTGATGATAATCTAAAGCAACGGTTGACACTTTGGTCCATTGTTAATCTAACCATTATAAAAAGATGTAAACTTGTGTGAAATCTTTTTATTAAGTCACTGTTGTGTAATTAAGTATAAGGTCAACAAAAACATGAAAACAAACAGACTTTATGTATAAACCAAACGTTATAATAAAACTGAACATATAATTATTGACTTGATGTAGGTAACTTAAATCATATATCATGCACCTGACACATTTATTTCAAGCATGTTGCAATAAGTTATTGTATATTTTCTAAACTTTCTTATATGTGAGGGTTGCTCGGAAAGAGAATGCGGATACGGTCACATTAATGTTTCTTTATTATTACAATGCGTGTCATTGAAATTTTAAATATTTACAAGAGACAATTCCAGACACAACGTGTACATTGTTATGAGTTATAATAAAAGTAATTAGTGATTCAATCCGTTTTATAGTCCAAACGTCTCCTTGTATATCCTGAAGCAAAGGGTACTAAACCATTGAATTACTACTAAATGTTAGAGATCAAACATATCAAATTAAATGTTTTATACTGATTTTAAAACTGTCAGCCGTCATTCTTCCAAATAAAAACTAAATGACACCTTCATTGTAATACATGATGAAATTGCCCTTTTGGAATATGACCCCTTTCATGTCAGAATAGAAAACTTTTGATCCGCTGTTTTCTTCAAAATTATTTGATTTCTAGAATTCCAAAGTTCGTCATATTTAGTGAGATTGTTCTTTTACTCACAAACATCATAAATCAACAACAAAATTAAAACACTTACGCTCGTAAAGATGTTTTCCATTTCTACATTTTTTATCGATTGATTCAAAGTGAACTGTATTTATCACCTACAAGTGTATAAACAATATTAGGTCAATGTCAGAAAAATATCAACTTTTTTGTATGAGGCTTAGAAACTGGGGAAGGGCGAGGTTCTTCCGAGCCCTTTCCCAGTTTAGCGCTGAGTACAAAAAAGTTGATATTTTCTGACATTGACCTCATATTGTTTTTATACTGCAACTTAAATAAATAAATTGATAGCTATTTAAATTGAAACACAGATTTCAAACTTATTTTCATCCCTTAATGAACCCCTGACTGTGGAAAAAGTGTTCCATGATGAAATTGACATTATACAAAATATAGCTGTGTTACTGTATTTAGGAAATATACACAACTAGTTGCAGTATAAATACCGGTAGACAATGGATAGTGAGTACGTTTTGTCATTCGCCTGGTGATCTTAATATAACGTTTTTCGAATAACTTTACCGTCAAGATTCGTAATCTAGTCTAATAAATGAATCACAACAGTTAGCGATATACTTTCTAAATGACGCAACGTGATCTCAATCCCAGTTCTGTCAAAAATCATAACTGATCGCATTGACTATCTCTCTTGTATCTTTCGCCCCTCTTTTAGCTCTAGATCCATTTCAATCAATTTGTCAAATATCGACATTGATGTCACTACTTCGGCACAAAAACACTGTTTCATTTGTTACTGAAATAGACATTGAGAGTGACAGAATCATCGGCATCCAAGACTGAGTTAACTTACCTAATGTGCAAACTTTTATTATTCCTAATAGAATAACTAATCGAAGAATTCAAATAGAGTAACATATTCAACGAGTGACCGAACAACACATTAATTCACGAATACGCGTAGCGCATGAGTAAATTATCAGTGTTGTTCGGTCACGAGTTGAATATTTTTCGATATTTGAATTCTTTAATTAGTTATTCTTTTTATTTCATTGGCAAATGGCTTTTTTAAAGAAATTAATGTAAAACATGTAAGGAACTATATCTTTTTTTTATACGCATTGACAATTTGTTTTGATCCGCCGTTATCGACGTCTTGACAACGCCTTTTGTTGTATGACGTCAGAGAGTGAAATAACCACGTTTATTTCACATGTGAAATTATTGGTTTTTATTTAATTGGGAAATCAATGTAATTCATTGCAACAAATGTAATAAATCAATTTATTTACCAGCTACAACATAGCCTCATCAATTGTACCAGTTTAACTTTTTTTCTTTTGCATGAAATGTGTTCTGTATATAATGATGTGGGAACTGTCATACTAATGGGCGACTTCAATACAAAGATTCAAGGTCCGCGTTATAAATTTAATCCTGATGAAAGAAGAAGGCTTATGTGTTCCTTAATACAAGAGTACGAATTTTTTTCGATAACAAATTGTAATTCGTTGTAGCGAATTATGTAAAATTCTAGATAAAGATTTTTATTCGTGATTACGATAAAAAAAAAATCATAGTCCTAAATAGGCTTCGTACTGTAAGCCAAATCGATCGTGTTAATTGTATAGACGAATCTCTTTTAAGACACACCGTTTTTGTGTCATTGTGTTTTTTTCGATATACCTCACTTTCTTTCAATCGTATTTTATTTCAAAGGAAGTGTAATAAATTTGCCAACGAGACTATCAATAAAAGTAAAAAGAATGTCAACAATTACAGATGACCGTACCGATTTCAATAATGAACAAAATGAATACGCTATAGTACGCCATAAAAGGCTTTTTAGTGACAAAATGTTAAACATTTAATTAAATAGAAAAAGAAACGGTCTGATCTATGCTTCAACAAAAAACGAAAAACGATTATGACCGACACTAACATACGACAATAACCACTGGAATTATCATGGTTTGGATGCAGCACACACAGAATATAGTAGGACTAAACATGTTCCGAATCTTCATAACCATATACATAGTATCTCACGTTAGTAACTGCTTGATAGGGTTATTATTGTATCACCAACAAATACTTCAACGGCACCTATACAAGAGCAGATCCTAAACGATCGTAGGTATGCCTTATGCTCCTTTGAAATTTAAACAAACGATTAAAAATTGAATTTTCCTCTACTGAATTGCATATAAAAATAACACGAGTTTCATGCAATGTCATCTTGCAAGAAAAGTCGAATCATTAACATCAATGTTGTCAGTAACAAAAACTGGCATTAGAAAAATTGTAACTCTATTTTCGGTTAGCGTATATAAGTATGCGATTTCTAAAATTCTGTTGGAGTACATACCATGCATCCTTTATTTGCACTCTTTTGTATTTTGTGATCTGAGATTCTTTTCATGCTGTACTCGTATCTTGTCTATGAGTTTTAATGGCTAGGTTAATTTCTTTTTACATTTCATCTCAGAATCTTTAACCACTATATATGATATAAAAGAAGGTCTTGATTTGAACCTTGATTAACTGGAAGTAATGGTTTACCTCTTGTTTGCGTACATTTGATTATAAAAATATCTATTAGAAAAGAAATAATAAAAAAAGATAAAGTTTTAATGAACGTGCGATTTTATAGTCTGTAGTACCGTTTACCTGTGATTCCTATATCATGTATATATTTTTCATTTGCAGTTCCCTTTTCATCTGCATAAATTGATGACCAATATTATAAATAAAAATTTAATCAAAGAAATTTAATGTAAGAAATACGTTCTACCTGTTAAATGATCATTCTATTATTGAAACAAATAGTAAATATTTTGTGTTATTTTGTGACGGTGTGACATACAGAGGTGTATTGGCATATTCAAGATGGTTGGGTGAAAGGACCTGCCCCCTAATAATAATTTTCTAAACCCTACCCTTGATCAATCTCGCGATGAAGCCACCGTAGAGCAGCAGAATATCGCGACTGAATCATTCTTGTTATCTCAAAGTTTAATATGTTTTTTGATTGAGATTAGCCATTTCAATTTATATTTCATACTGTCTTTCTATGTTGTGGTGTTGCACTGTTGTTCCAAGTGGAGTGAAGATTAGTGCCTATTGGGGCGTTTGGACCCACTGCATTTGGTTGCACATGTCTTGGGTCGGGAGCCTGGTGTTCGGTGGTTGCCGTTTGTAAATGTGGTTCGTAGGTGTTTCTCGTTTCTTTTTTTGTTTATAAATTAAACCGTTGGTTTTGTCGTTTGAATGGTTTTATACTAGTAATTTTTGGTGCCCTTTGTGGCTTGCTGTTCGATGTGAGCCGGGACTCCACGTTGGGGACCGTGCTTTGACCTATGGTGGTTTGCTTTTGCAGATTATGAGTTGGATGGAGAGTTGCTCATTGGCACTCATGCCATATCTTCTTATATCTATTATTTTTTTATCTTATTTTTTGAGTGTCTGGCCCCCACTTTATATTTTCAATTACCGCTTTAGACACTCGTGTTTAGTCTTGTACCCGTCAATTAGCGTGATGTGGTATTATGTTGTAACGTGGCACGCAGATGTTTATCTAGATACTTAGAACATTAGATGTTTTGCTTGCCTACAGATGTTATACTTTTTTTTTAATATAACCAGACTGATAGTACAAATTTCCCTTATTCGTTTCGAAGTGCAGAGGTTATCAGACAAACCTGTATTTTTTTCGTTTTAAAAGTTTTATCTAGATTTTTATAAATTGATCGAACACATCAATTGCATCTTTTGAGACCCAAAAATAGCGCTTTAGACTTAATCATAGGAATCTGGGTGTATACTAGCAATAACTGTTCTCTTAGTACTTAGTATATTCATCAAGTGCTGCAGTTACACAGACTTAACCTACAACATTTGTGGTGATACATAGTTTTGATCGGTATAATATCTTTTGTATGTTAACACTGGGGTGCAACAAAAGCAAACGTCAACAAACATGGAAACAGACTAGTGGATAACAATTGTCATATTCCTGACACTTTGGACAGGACATTTTATGAAAAAATAGTGGGTTGAACCTGGTTTTATGGCTAGCCAAACCTCCCACTTATATGGCAATGTTAATGAAAAATATCGCTAAAATGACAACACTACGTGAAAGGATTCACAATTATTTTCAAAATAGAAGTCCGAATAATTATCATGATTATGACGGTCTTGAAAGGCTATTTTAAACCAGGTTTAATCCACCATTTTCTATTTATGAAATGCCTGTACGAAGTCAGGAATATGACAAGTGTTATCTATCCGTTTGATGTGTTTGAGCTTTTGATTTTTCTATTTGACGAGTCTTTTCCTTTTTTTACTTTTCCTCGTAGAAACGTCATTATTATTTGGAATAACACAATACTTTATCCTTGAAAAATGGAAATCAAATCGACTTCACTGACAAATACGACATATCTGAAATGTACAAAAAATAGAGAATTCAATCCACAAACGATAAGACATAAAATACTAAAACACAGTATGATTATAACGTAACCAAGGTTTCAACTCCATCAGACAAAATTGACCTAATTGTATAGCTCTTCGACTATTTCGGTGATCATATATCCTTGGCTTTTAGATATTCGACTTTGAGCGTTCCTGATGAAGGTCAAGAAAAGCGCTTAGGAAGCATGACATTTGTAACATGTGGTTTTCATTTTTATCAAAATGTTACAATTTTAATATCAAAAACTACTAAAAATACAACTTAATTATAAAAACGAAAATCATTGAATAGAATCTTAACTACCAGCTTCAAGTTATAATCATCAAATAAACAGCATTACAAAGGGATTTCACAATTAAAGAGGATTTAAAATGAATTCCCATATGTTGTTACATTTTTAATAGCGATGTAATTTGACCAAGATAAGTAACTTTGAGGTTAAAGTTCATTTACTGAGTATGCCATAAAACTATCATATAAGATATTTTAATTTTTCATTCAAATTCTACACAAGTTTGATATTTTTATTTAAAAACAACTAATACTATGATATAGCTTAAGTAGAAGGCCGAATATTGTTTTTTTAATTCTTAGATTTATGTGGTCCTATTGTGTAAATTATGTATGCAATGTCATAATGATTATATAGAAGTTTTGTAGGAGATAGTTTTACAATCACAAACTTTTAAATGAAATTTCCCATTTTTTTTCTAACATCATTTCCTTACCTACACAATATGTCTTGGAAATCCAACATGAGTTTCCCAGTCAAAATATTGAATAGCCATATGAAAACTATCCAAAGAAACAACATAAAATAAAGGTGCGGAAAAAAGGAAGAAATTCTGTTAAAAAAAGTCATACTGGCTAAAAAGACAACATGGCATGGAAGACACTTCTACTACAATTATCAGTTCTAATTGGATTTTTCACAAAAGGTATGATTTTTAAAGATTATATCTATAAATGATAAATATGTTTATCAAACTGTTGAATGTTGAATTTCATACAACGTCTTATAGAAGATTGTAATATTTACACATTTATTAGTCAATACCCAGACATAAAAAGCTGACTTTCTGACACTAACAGTATGAAATGATAGTCTCCACTGAAAAAAATATAAACGTTAAAGAAAAGTTATAATTCCTTCACTTAAAAAGAAACAAGAGTTTTAATATATATTATGTTACTTTTTAATATAAGGAAATTGAATATACATTGTTACAGTAATACACTTTAAATGATAATATTCGATGTACTATCTGCAATTTCATGAACAAGAAAATGAAGCAATTATCACGAAAGACATATGATTTTCACGACAACACAAACAGATTATTGAAATATATTCTGTCGGGAGCTGGAGAGTGCATGACCAGAAGATGGTAGACAGATATAAAAAGCTAATATTTCAAATTTAATTAGGAGAAAACCGAACACCAGCTGAAAAGGATGATAATGATGTTACTTTACACAGCCTATTGACAATAGACTAGTAATTCAGCATGAAATGAAAAGCGAATCGGAGATGATTTATGGCACAATTACCTGGTTTTTCAAATTCACCATATCGTGAAACATTAAGTAAATGTGTGTTTTTTAAAAAAAAAAAAAAAAAAAGTCATGGTCCGAAATAGAAGTTTTTATGATATAATATACCATACATAGGGGAATGAGTTATTTACCTTATCAGGAAAAGATATTATCATTTGAATTTAAAATCATAACGTTTGTCATTATTTGCTGATGTTTCTAGCATATTGATAGATAAGGTGCACAAATGAATATCATTAGTGGCTAACTAGAACGCTGAAGTGTGATAATAAGAATAATTCTGTAAATATATACAACTTTGAAAACGCTTTCAGTAGATTGTCAAAAATTATAGGTAAAGCAAATAGAGTTCCAAATCAAATACTTTCAAAACTTTTGATATCATGTTATATTTTTATTCAGAGAAGAAGCTTTTTTTTTAATATAAAACACAACGTTGACTGCTGTACCTCTATTTTTGAAAAGTATACATGTTATGTCTGCTTGTTTGTTCACACATCGTTATCAATATAATGAAATTTTATACGACTGTCAGTCAAGTGAGTGCTTTATCTAGCTATAAAACCTGGTTTAATTCACCATGTTCTACATTAGATATACCTGTATCCATAAATCAGGAATATGGCAGTTGTTGTTAGATGTGTTTCAGCTTTCGATTTTGCTATTTGATTAAGAACTTTCTGTTTTTAATTTTCCACAGAGTTCAATATTTTTGTGATTTTACCTTTACAAAGCAGCACTGTTGGGTTAAGGTCAATGTGACTTGATTTTTGAATCAATGAATAAAACATATAAGTACCGGCATATTTCACAATGTAACCAAGACCAATTCAATCAAGCCATAAATAAAATGAAATAAATATTCTTTTTTTTTTAGCAATTAGCGGCAATGATGACATGTATAGATGTCCAGACCATTTGTTAAGAAATATTTATCTTAAAACTTTCGGAAAGAAATGTTACCGATATGAGAAGAGCGAATCATATTGGACAACAGCAAACAGTCTGTGTACAGGAGAAGGAGGCAGTCTTATCCAGATCAGGAACCAAGCAACACAGGACTGGGTCATGACTATGTTAAATGATCTCCATTGGAATACAAAAGGAGTATGGATAGGAGCACATGACAGAGACACTGAAATGGATTGGAGATGGGTGACTGGTAAGTAATAACATATTCAAGAAAAACAAATTAGATAGATAATACTAGAATGAAATGTGTTGGTCAATCGCATTACAAAACAAAGACATGTTTATTTAGATAATTTTCTTTATATATTTTTTTTTTAGTGTTTCTTGTTATTGTTTTCTTTTCTAAGGAAAACGAATGTCAGTAATATAAAATACTCCGATTTGATGAATTACTTGTAGTGATAATTATAAATTGTCGGTAGCTCATCAAGTTTTTAAGAAGACTGGCTTACACTTATAAAAAAATCTATCTAATAACAACACCAATTACTGCAGTTATTTTGGATTCATAGGACCAAGTTGCATTGTAAATGTCACACGTCCAGTATCATTATGGTAAACTTGTCCTAAATTGAGATGTGAAAAAAGGGACTGACTGATTGTATTTTGATTAACGACTCGAGTGGCATATTCAAAAAAAGAAAAACAAAATACTGTGGATTCGTTTTGATTCGTTGCAATTTTTATATCAAATTTTGTTGATTTAATGAGTACATTAAACCATGAAATTTAAATAATCAGCGAATACTATCATTTTAAAAGATCTCATGCAGACATTGACAAAACAACGGAATTAAATAAACATGAAAATACAAGTTGATCAGCCCTCAAAAATTGATACCCATAAAAATAAATGTAACCACTGTTGGCTATATAATTAGCAATTATTACTATGTGTCAACATCACCGGAAATTGGGTACCAACAAAGCGGAGAGAAAGGAAAGGAAGAATAAACAAGATAAGAATTTCTTTAATTTTAATTATTTTTACCGTTTTGGTGAGGTTATCGTTGTAAAAACAAATTTCTGATCTATAAAGCTTTAATAGCTGATCTTTATCTCAAAGTCACAGTGGCGCCTTCAACACAGAACAAAAACTCTCAAATCGCTGCCAATTGAAGAAGGCCCCTAGAATCGATTTGATCCGAAATATATGCAAATTGCCGATCATGCACGCCACAGCTGAATTGAAGAACATAGCCATGGAGATGAATCAATAAAATTAATCGGCCTAAAAAATTAAAAATTTTCTGTCATAAGTTATCCCGACTGTCACACTAAACAATACAAACAATAAGACAACCACGAGGCACATCGATATATATATATATATAATATAACTAGGCAGAGGGCAAAGCGAAAAATCCTTCTGAATGATAATATTGAATAAACACTTGCCTAAAAGTGAGATAAATATTATAACACATATGAGAGAAGATATCTTAAAAAAAATAATCATCGCTTAAGAAACTAACACCATAAGAGTGTACACATTAAGCACTCAAGCTGTGATTATTTGTCTTTAGTTACCACACATTTATAGTCTGTCGTTATAGTAGTTTGGATTTAAAGTGGCTTTTGCAAGTGCATAATTAAAGTCATAAGAAACGAGTGACCGGTGAAAATAATGTTCTTCCAATTCTTGAACAAATGCATACAAACATCATAAACATAGTCTTCTGTGCACGAATTTATCATTTTTTTTCGTGTAAATTTCGTGTAATCGTTAATTTTTTTTTCAATCGGTCAGTGTTATTGTGAAAATATAGCAGGTAATTAAAGTTCGTGTTTTGAAGCCAAAGTTAAACGATTGTCACATGTTTGTGAACAATCGACAAAAAATCAACAAAAAAGCATGGAAATTGAGCACGTGTTTAACATGTAAATTCAGATAATAGTTTATTTTAAGGACATCCATGCGTATTGCGATCACCGGATTTTTACGAGATGGGTAACACTGAGGTCACTTTGCATACGGAAAATATGTCGGGGAATTGCTTCCTGGAAGGAAGCAATTAAAATAAAGTAAACTTCTTCTAAATATGAATAAATTAAAGAATTTTCTTCAGAAAAAAGTATATGTACATAAGTTTTATAATGAAAACTATCCATTGAGTTATAAAAAATCATATGCATTATTTTTTTTTAATTTGAGGTTTCTTATGACTTTAATCATTGATGTTTCTGAGCTAATTTTGACAAAATTGAACCAAACTTACTGTTTAAAGCCAATTGTTATTAATTTTTCAACTTTCATTAATGACTGATAAAAAAATGTCTAGATCTCGTAGCTAATGCTCCTTTAACGTCTCACAAAAAGAACTATATCCTCTATGCAGGTGCCGACTGTTTACCTTTTGAGGGGGCAATGAAATTTTTAGACTTGAATACCAAAAAAAAAGAGTTATTATCCAATAATATGCAGAAACTCAAAATTTAGTTCGAAACGCAATAAAAAAACCGTATTTTGTTTTACTTTCCTTATAAACAAAAAATTAATTCTTTATTCGAGAAATTTTAAATAAAGTGGTGTGTGATTTTTTTTTTATTATAACAAATAAAAATAAGTTGTTAAAAATCTATAACGACTTAAGAATGTATCTAGGATAATTAGGTCGTAGAGTTATTTTTTTTACCACTGAATGGTATTTGTTTTGACTTTTTTTGCTATGCCGTTGATTTTGTATATTTGTAAGCTGGTTACGCATTGATATGTACACCATTTCACCTCTTGTTATTATCAATATAGCATCATATAAACATAAAAGTTTATTGTAAGATGTCGTACACAAAACTAGTTGTTATTTTTCAATTCGTCGTACAACGTCATGCAATTTTCCTTTCAATAAACAATAAACAAAAAAGCGTGTTAGTCATATACTTTAGAAATATCTTTTTCATAGTGAATTTCAGTAATTATGTATTCACATTATCATAATCTAAGCATTTGTCTGAACAGTTGGATAACTGGTCACGTGGCGACGGTGGTCGATTTTCCTCGACATTTTCTAGTACAAAGTGGTCAGTTTTGGAGTAAAACAAAAAATCGTGTATTTGTTTGCTACTCACTGTCATAAAAATTTAAGATATATATATATATTCCAAAGCGGTAACCTCATTGAAACGGTAGAAACAGTAAAAAATGAAAGGTATTCTTCCCATTTTTTATTCATTTTTTCTTTTTTCTTCGCTTCCTTAGTACCCAATTTCCAATTCGCCGTTTCAGAATCTAATGCATTCTGAGTAATATTTTCAAATGCGTACACCAAACAGTTGTGATTGGTTTAAAACGTTCTAAACCAATGACGTGAAGTTATTTTCATTTTGGTGTACTAACAATGAGATTACCCAAAGTCCTTTAGATTCTGAAAAGGCGAATTACTATGATTCACAGTCATTATTGTTTTTGTATTTTTTATACAATCTGGAAGAACGGTACGAAAATAGCTTTGAAATTTTATTTAAATAATGTAAAGCTATCCATCAAGAAGTACTAATATATGATTTAGCGTCTCAAATTGAAACCTGATGTTGTTGAATATTCATGTAGTCTACACAGTAGATAAATTCATCATAGATACCAGGGTTGAAGTTTTATATTTGCGCCAGACGCGCGTTTCGTCTACAAAAGATTCATCAGTGATGCTCGAATAAAAAAATGTTAAAAAGACCAAATAAAGCACGAAGTTGAAGAGCATTGAGGACAAAACATTTACGACCGCATTGGTGATACGTCCAAATGACTATGTGTCAATTCCCCAGTCAACTCTTAGGATTACGCTTGTATAATGAAAAGAGTTCATATTTCATTTGGAAAATAAAGACACTTTTTTATTTCCTTTGATTTAATTTGAACAACTAAACTCAAATGCAAGTGATGTCTATGAGTCTCGATTACAAAATGACACCATTTTAGTCCGCCCTTTCATGTGAAATCAAGTCCGTGAGGTTAATACAAATGAAGAGGTCACATTTTTCAGTACTTGTGAATAGATATCGAGTGTCATAGCATATTAAATAGGAATAAAAATATAATGCAAAGGCACTTCGTTCTTAGCAATACTTTTCGGTAAATTTAAATGGCTTTTCCAAGGCAAAAGAGATTACCAATTAAAAATGACATTTGTCACTGAACGTACATTTTGTTTCTTAAGGCGATAAAATAACTTGGAATTATTGGGCAAGTGGTCAGCCAAACTGTGAGTGGTTTTGTTTAGAGGACTGTGGGAATTTACGTCGAGATGATGGCGGTAGATGGCATGACAAATTATGCACATTTGAATATTCATATATTTGCCAATACGGTAAGTAACATATTATGATACTGTGGTATTGAAATTCAAGGACAGTTTGCAAAAAAGATTAATTCAGTCCATTCAGGATGGTTTTATGTAAGAAATGTTCTTTTATTTTCAAAAGAAACATTGTGAATTCATCAATATTTGTTGGATACAAATTAAAGTGGATGTCATGCGTATAAGGGAACCACGAATTTAAATGTTCAACGAATTACAAATTTTCTAAAGGAATGTATGTAGACTTTGCCAAAACCACGAATTGAAATATCCACAAATAAGCCAGTATTCCTCAATCTAAGAAAATTGCTACCCACGGAAATAAATAAATCCACAGCAATTGTATCAACGTGGATCTTTTAATCATTTAAATGTTATAACATGTATGTGGCTTACAGTTTGGGGGAATTCAATGCAATGTAACATCAAGAAAATAAGATTTCGTAAAGGATAATGTTCGATAAGACCCTTATATGGCCCCTTATGAATAAGAATAGATTGACCATTTTCATGATAAATCATAGCTAGTTAGGAAATAGTTTTCTTTGTTTGAATTTAACTACGTTTGAGGTTTTTTTTTATTTCTTGACATCGCAATTAGGTCTTGAGACCAGAACATACAGCGCATACGTCGACGAAAAAGTTTTTGTTTTGTGTTTAGTATATATAATCACAACTATAAAATCATGTTCAACCCACTACTTACTTCGGAAAAAACCGTATCTGTACTAAGGCAGGAATATGATAGTTGTTTTCTATTCGTTCTATTGGTTGATATAAATAAGCATTATCGGCCTTGAAATTTAAGTGTCGAATCCTACATTCAAAGCGGCCTAGTTGAAATCCTGACGTTGTTGTAAAATCACTAAATTCTCCATTTTTGGTCTATTTGGGTTAACATTTCGACACTTGATAGAAAAAGATAGACAAACACAATTCTCATACTTCATACATTTTCCATCCAAATGCGCTTGAGATATACAGTAAAACATCATTAAGCTTAATGACAAAATTGTACCTTTTTGAATAGTATTCATTTATAAAATTTTAGACATGAAACCAGCAACAACTACAACCACTACAACAAATTCAACAACTATGCTACCTACAACAATGGTGACGAATACAACAATAACAACAACAGTAACTGTCTATCCAACAGGTTTGTTATTACAGAGAGAAGTTGTTTTCATTGACATAATAAAACCCTCAATCCATTTAATCGTATAAATTATGATAATACGCTACTAAACAACTAGGTTCTAGAAACAAGCAACATTGTATTGGTGTAAAACCACCATTGATTTTCCCCTATTAGTCCTTGTTAAATTTGCACTTTTAAAAAAAATGTGCAGAAGTTATCTTTATTTCAAATAAAGAAATACTAAGCATAAGTAAAGTTCTATCCTGTCCAGTACTTTAGAAAAAAAATTCACATAACAATTCATTGCATACAAGAAAATAACCATCACTTGAAATTAACCAATCAAATTTCTCTCTTTATCTAACCTGTGTACAAGGTTTAGGAACCATATAAACTCAAGTTTACAAAATATTCTATAGAAACCCCAAATAAAAAAATAATAGTGATTTGAAATACCCAAGATATAATTTATGTTTATGAAACAGAAATGTTTTACTGCAATAAAATGTAGGATTAATTACCTACAACTGTCAAATCCAAGGGCATATTTTTTTCGACCTATTTTTGTATACAACCGGATGTGACGTACCATGATTTGGTTGTATTACACCTAAATAAGACATTATTGTTTAATAAACTGAATGTGACCTTTTTCCTTTGTAATACTGGTTATTTCAAGCATTCCTGACAAGTTTTGTCATAATCAGTTCAATAGTTTGAGAAAAATCTAGTATAATGAAAGACGACATCTACAGGGATTCGAGCAAAATTTCGTCGACAAATCCAAGCCAAGCCGCATCAAGATAGATTATAGTGTGGACCAATAAATCATCAAATATTCATCTCATCAGCTCACAAACAGTTAAATAGGATACACAAGTGATTTTAGGAAGATAAATACCACAGTGATCAAACGACTAATTTGTCTTCTTTATAAGGTCTCTTTTGGTCAATTTATACCTCACATTTTCTCAATATTTCAACTTTTCAGGCCAATAAATTAAAATCATGGGGTAACTTTCACTCATTTATCAGAGAAATTTTACAAAAAATGAGTAATTGAAGTATTCAAGCAGAATGAACAATCCATATAAAAGTTTACTGTCTCCAAGGAGGTTTCAATTAGTCCTTACGTAAACATTTAATTTGCGCCGCGTTCCAGAGAGGGACATAAAACGCTTCTCTTTCAGTCAATAATTTCTTGTCACAGCATTAAAAATATTTTCATTTACTTATAACTATATATTTATTAAAATATATCCTAGGAAAATGTTCTATCATAGCAGAATATAAGAAATAAGGAGAAAAAGCTCCCAAAACACTAAGTATTGCTTGGTCTTTCAACTGAATATTCATGCTAGAGTCCTATTTCAAGGAAATTCTCGCATAAAATGTGTTTTGGAGACTCAATCCACACAGAATATTTTTTTTTGTAATACATATCATTTGAATAGCAAGTACTCACAAGGTCAAAGGTGCATGTACAGCTTCCCATATTAGGTGTAATACCACCATTGATTTTCCCCTATTAGTCTTTGAAATAATCTTTGTTTCAAATAGAGAAATACTTGGCATGAGTAAAGTTTTATTCTGTCCAGTACTATAGAAAAAAATCACACAAAATTTCATTGCATACTAGTACAAGAAAATAACCATCACTTGAAATTAACCAATCAAATTTCTCTCCTTATCTAACCTGTGTACAAGGTTTAGGAACCATGTAACCTCGAGTTTACAAAATATTCTATAGAAACCCCAAATAAAAAATAAATGTGATTTGAAATACCCAAGACATATGTTTATGAAACAGAAATGTTTTACTGCAATAAAATGTAGGATAAATTACCTAGTACAACTGTCAAATTGAAGGGAATATTTTTTTCGACCTATTTCCGGATGTGACGTACCATGATTTGATGGTATTACACCTAAATTGAAACTGTCTCCATTTTCAACAGATGACTATCAGTTACTTCTAAAAGGCCCTTTTTCTCTTTTGCGAAAGTTTTAAGATTATTCGACAAGATGGTAATTACTTTCAAACAAATATATGGTTTTGATTGAAATGTAGCTTTTTTTTGAAATTCATAAAAAAAAATGTAATTCTATTATATTACAGGTAAATTGGTATGGGTGATAGTGGCAAGTTTTTTAGGAGCTATAGCATTATTGGTACTGTTAAGTGTTCTTTGCTTCAGAATGTAAGTATGATGATTGATGTTTGTTTCATATGTAGCTGGTAAAAATCCAAAATGTATCTTGTAAAGTTTGAATCTAACAAAGTCGAAATAATATCTTTCAGTATTTTTGTTTGATGTTTTTTTTTTCTGCTTTGTATCGATTGACGAGTTACGACTTAAGTCCTGTTCAACTGATTTTTACAGTTTATTCTTATGTTGTGCTGTAACATTTTCCGAGGTTGACAGTGGAATTTAGCACTCACAAACATGTTAAACCCCGCATATTATCTATGTGTCTGTCCCATGTCAGTAGTTCTGTGTCGTTTATTCATACTTGTTTATATATGTCATATATGTTTTTCGCACATTGTTTCGTTAAATATTAGTTTACTCAATTAAATTCATATATTTAGGATAGAATGTTGAGGCTTTTAAATTTTTCATGCAATTTAGATAACATCTGACGGCCATTTTATTTTAAAGGAAGAAACTGCCAAATCACATAACAACTTTTCAGAACACCATTCTTTTGAGAATATCCCATTTCAAATAAAAGAGGGTAACCAAATTTGAGAAAAAAAGGTAGAAAACAGATAGAGAGATTTCATATGCACCAGCTACGTACTCCTAAACCCGAGATGAAAAACAGTTTGATCATAAACAATTTAAGTCTTCAAATGATTTAAAGGACTATTGAATTTCAATAAAATCTGGAACTTCAAAATTTAAACAAAACTCAATACTTTATGAACATCGCTGCGTATCTAAACATCCCAAGTTGTCAAAATGCCGTTATTTGTATTTATGTATTTAAAATTATAGATAAGCCCCTCTAATAGATCACTATTGGTTTTGAGGGGAATGTGCAGCTTAGATTCGTTTGTTTTTTGTCATTTGATAACTGATATTTGCATTTCTGTCGTGGCATTGTTAGTTTTTTTTCTCGACTTAAATGTTTGATTATCCCCTTACCTTTCGCCTTTTGTCTAAATTTCAGGATTTATAGGTGTAATGATCGTTCAGTAAACCTGGCTTGTTATTTTCAAAATATAGTTAGTCTTCTGCCAATCTTTTACTAAAAAAATATAAAAATGATTTGAAATATTTAAATAATTTAATTATCATATCATGTGAATAGGAAATAATATTTCATATCATCTCAAAATATTAAAAAAAAAAAAACGATAAGGATCGAATTGTCTAAACTAATGTTTTTACATCATAACTTGTTATAGCTCCTTTTTACTTTGAGATAATTGTCCTAATATATAAAACTTGATAATTTTTACCATTTCAGAAGGAAAAAGAAAAGTTACACAGATAAAAGAAAGTTATCGTCAAATTCCGGAATCAGTAAACATAAACGTAGCTTAAATGATTCGGTTTATACAAGAAGTCAGAATGTATGTACAGAACCATATGAAAGCACTGAATGTCAAGTTAAACTTCCAAACGTTTCCGTAATTTCCAAAGAATTTGACCAATATTCCGAAATATCAGAACAAAAGATGAATGACAAGTTTAATGTCTATCTCCCGAAATGTGATCATGATTTTGATTATATAACGTCGTCCGAAAACCAATATGAAGAGTGTGGGAACGTTTAAGGTTCAAGTACGCTTTCTAGTAACCTAACTATACAAAAGGACAACCATATAGTATGGATGATATACTGTTATTGCGATCTAGATTGACCAAACATATACTAGTAATTTTTCAATCATTATCTTATTCTTCACAAAGACACTCTCTTCAAGATAAAAGAACAATGTTATTAAAAAAACAAAAACAAAGCAAAAACACGAAAATGTTGATAGATTTGAAAAGGTTCGATGTGAGGTCTGATATAATTGTTACATAGATTTTCTTAAACCAAGGATTTTAGCCTCTTTCGATACATTCAAGCATTTAAATTATGCACAATTATTTCAATAGTTAATTTGTCTTGTCATGATGATAATCCTGATTTGCCTAAGGTGTACATTTATTGTCAATACTGATGTATTAATGTAATTTTATTGGTAATTTTAATATTTTTATTAAATTTTCATATAGATTTATGATCGTCTATAGATTGTTTTATTATTTTTAAATCACATGGCCAAAATGGCCAAGGGAGCTTTCTCATCACTTGAGGTCCGTCGTCTGTCGTCCGTCGTCTGTCGTCCATCGTCCGTAAACCTTTACAAAAATCTTCTCCTCTGAAACTACTGGGCCAAATTTAACCAAACTTGGCCATAATCATCATTGGTAATTTTAATGAAATTTTGCCTTTTTTGATTATTATCTTGAATATTATCATAGATAGAGAAAAACTGTAAACAGCAATAATGTCCAGCAAAGTAAGATCTACAAAAATGTCAGCATGACCAAAATGTTTAGTTGACCCCTTACGGAGTTATTGTCCTTTATAGTCAATTTTTAACAATTTTTGTAATCTTTTACAAAAATCTTCTCCTCTGAAACTACTCAGACAAATTTAACTAAACTTGTCCACAATCATCATTAGGGTATCTAGTTTAAGAAATGTGTCCGGTGACCCCGCCCGCGAACCAATATGGCCGACATGGCTAAAATAGTACATAGGGTAAAATGCAGTATTTCTGAAACTAAAGCATTTAGAGCAAATCTGACGGGATAAAATTGTTCATTAGGTCAAGATCTATCTGCCCTGAAATTTTCAGACCAATCAGGCAACTGTTGTTGGGTTGCAGCCCCTGAATTGGTAATTTTAAGAAAATTTTGCAGCTTTTGGTTATTATCTTGAATATTATTATAGATAGAGATTAACTGTAAACAGCAATAATGTACAGAAAAGTAAGACCTACAAATAAGTCAACATTATTAAAATGGTCAATTGACCCCTTAAGGAGTTATTGCCCTGTATAGTCAATTTTTAACAATTTCATAAATTTTGTAAATTTTTGTAAATTTTTACAAAATATTTTCCACTGTAACTACTGGGCCAAGTTCATTATTGGTAGAGATAATTGTAAGCAGCAAGAATGTTCAGTAAAGTAAAATCTACAAGCACATCACCAAAACGCAATTTTGTCAGGAATCCATCTGTGTCCTTTGTTTAATATGCACATAGACCAAGGTGAGCGACACAGGCTCTTTAGAGCCTCTAGTTTCTTTTGTTGACATTTAATGCAATTGTTTTATAAATGCTTTCTATGTTTAAGTGGCTAATATATCCTGCCAGAGTTTCACTTGGCATTGCTTTAATTATAAATGAACATTCGTTGCAGCGACTCAAAATAAATGTAAGGTCAACAAAAATAATCGTGCTGTCAAAATAGGGGTATTGAATATACAAAATAGGAGTATTGTATATTCGCAGCCTTACTATTTTATTTTCCTTTTTATAAAAAACCATCGAATAATACTCGTGTTGTAAATTTAATGGTTTTCTGACATAAAGTATTTGTGTTTGGGAACAATTAGATAACCAAATAGAAGTATGTGCGTTTGTGTTTTTAAGTAAATGCTAGATTCTACAGGAATGTTTTGACTGTTTTCAAAAGAAAGAACTTGTACATTTTTCCTTTTTTCCGGATAAAGCATTTGTTTTCCAAGCAATGCCTTTATAAATTTAAAATGAGTGAGCTACTTTGTTTGCTACTTTTATAAAGAAAGCTGTTATTTAAATTCTTCTTAACCTGAATAATGATAAGACATAATTTATGTTTTTCTATCATATCAATGTATTTCTACATACATTTTGTAGCGTTCAAGAGCTCATTAATAACTTAAAAAATCACCCCAAAAAAAAACCCAGAGCCTAATTAATTAAAAAGTGGGTTTGCTTTTAATGTCTTAGTGAAAAGTAGTAAATATAGCAGTAGTATAGCAATTATATATAATGTAAACTTTTAATTCAGGTTATGTTCTAATTCGCCAAGCGCTAGCTTAACCGAACATAAATTATTTAGGCAATAAAATTCAACACATGTATACCATATGGTCCGAGACCCTAGTGTTGACAGCGGGTTACTTGCCATTAATTTTTATACCCCTTCCAAATTTATTTCTCCATGTTTAATGCCTCAAATTGCAAGAAGGGGGTGAAATTACACTGTAAAATTATTTGGGTCCAGAATTTTAAAGGAAAGTAGTGATTTGGTCCAGCTGAAAAAAGTTTAAAATTAGCACTTCGGAAGCTGTCAAAAGATTTCAAGACGCCCTAAACATAAAATTGTCCATATTTTGAGTAAGGGACGATGAAGTTTTCTATAACTTTGATATAATTTGTCCCAAAAGTAGTACAACACTGTAAAAGTTTCTTGAGAAAGCACAGGTGGATTTTTTTTAATTTTCATTAATGTTCTAAAAGAAATGCACTACGAAATAGTTGTGGTCTCGGACCATATATAGGAATGAGCTCTCCTTGTGAGTAGCACACTTTAATACTTTATTTTGTCTTTTCAAACATCAAAACCAATTCATATATTCATATTTCAATATGCATTCAAATGTTCATCTGCATCTAATAACTCCTCCAAGAAAATCAAACACGTTTCTGCAACTCCTAACTAAAATCAAAATCAACAACAATCTACAAAACACAATAAATACATTATTATTACAATTTATCTTGTCACATCATTAAACTGTCTAACTCAAATCTATCAAATTGTTGGGGTGGGGTGGGGATATGAATAACGAAACGGAAGGTACGCTACTCGGAAAGGCAGAACGTCGTTATATTCTATTATTTATAATAGATTCTGCACGAGAATCACGATCCTACCCTCATACAAAAGGGTAGGATACCTTCATTGCGACATACAATAGCCAATCAAATCATACAATAACAAACCATGTATGCAACCATGTGCTCATCAACCTGTGTTGATTATAAACAAACACAGACATGTGCTTTCGATACTATTGATAAATATATGTATCAAAAATCCTTGTTTTGAAATGTTGTTATGCATAAACATTTTGACTGAAATTAAATGATATTTCTGAATTGATCATGTTGAATTATTTCACCACTTTATCATTTGCAACAGTCTTTAGTTATTAAACAAGCCTTAAACAACATTCTTTGATTCATTTTGGAATTAACATTGTTCTGTACATTGTAGCAAAATCTTCAGACCAATCACAAAACGTTTCAAATCCGTGATACTTAACTACAAAATTTTTGATTTCAGTTATATTTTCATGATTTGATTTATAAGATTTAATGTATTATAAACAGCTCAACTAAATGATTCATGGTTTTTCTTAATTTCTAATTTTCGATGTCCATATAAAAGAAATGTAATGATAGCCGTGGTGTAGTGGTTAGTGCATCAGACTACTAACACAAAGGTTCCTGGTTCGATTCCCGTCTGGGATGAAAATTTCAGGGACAGAATTTTCCGCTCTCCCTTGACACCATTTGCGAGTATGGTCTTGAGGAAACGATGATAGTCCGTCGGAAGGGGACGATAAATGGCTGACCCGTGTTAAGAGAGAGCCATATCTCTTGCACGTTAAAGACAACCTTGTAGATTTCGAAAAAGAACAGGCTAATGACGCTACAAGGCAGCACTCGCACCCGCAAAGTGGAAAGGGATTAATATAAGTTGCAAAACTTGTTTCCCAATCCACTATAAATAAATATGTTTAAACTAAAAGAAATATATTTTAGGTCAGATGTATTTCACCTAATACCATACAAAACGCAAAATGTCAACACATCTTTTTTAATAAATATATCCAAAGTAGACGGCAAAGAAATGGGAAATTTAACAAAGAAGGAGAGAACAGAACTTTTTTGCATAAATTGCAAAATGGCAGAGAATAAACTTGACTTGTATTTGTTTGTGTAATTTATAATGCAACAAATTAATACTTTTTTTCTCAATTAAAATGAATTGCAATGGCAATTAACACATTACAGAAGCATTCTCATTTTACCTTTAGGTGTCAGACCAACAATTAAAAGTCCCTATCTGTTCAACAAAATTTTCACAGCTTTCTAAATATTTTACCTTAAGTTTAACTTCATTGAGACCATGTATATCCTGAATTGCACATGTATCAGCTTTCTACATGCCAATTTTCAACATACCTTTAAAATCATATAAGAAAGAAGAGGTCTCCCGAATAGAGGTACCGCTAAAATTAACCCCTGGTTTTCTGGAAATCATAAATTAGTATACTATGGAATGCATAAATCCTCAATGTTGAATGCAAACTCAAAGACAAGTTAATGTTGGCTCAATAAAGGCAACAGTAGTATACCGCTGTTCGAAATTCATAAATCGATTGAGAAAAAAAAAAAAAAAAATCCGGGTTACAAACTAAAACTGAGGAAAACGCATTAAATATAAGAGAACTCCAACATTTTGGCTCAAAATGGTCTTAATATATTTCTCTTTCACCAAAAGTTTAATTCGACTAACTTATTGGTTATTTGAGTAAACAATAACATCAAACGCACTATTTTTGTCCGAGTAGGCCTCCTTTTACATACGTTCTAAATTGGAGGGAGTAATTGGTGGTATGACACCTAAAAATTTCTAAACCTGACTCTATTTGCTGAATATAAAGACTACAGATACAATTTTGGATGTTACTTTTAAAACAATCACCGTATTCTACTCATCTGCTGTTCAATTTTTGAGTAAGATGGTAAGAAGTCATTACAGTATAGATATTTCCGTTAAATTGCCATTTGTTTTTTAGGAGAAAAAAAATTGTGCCTACGAGTAAATACATAATAAAATTAACGGTACCAATTTTCTTGCACCAGATGCGCATTTCGACAATACATGTCTCTTCAGTGATGCTCGTGGCCAAAATATTTGAAATCCAAAGCTTAAATAAAAGATGAAGAGCTATAATCCAAAAGGTCCAAAAAGTACATAAAATATGTTTGTATATTTTGAATATGTATACATGATCATGTCCAATGATAAAAATTGTAAAGTTTTCATTTATTTGCAGCTACTTTCATGTATTTCTGTTTTCATTAATGTCTGGATTTTTTTTTAGTATAATCAACATTTCAGTGTGCCACCTATTATACCCATCCTTCTTTTGTGCTAATTATATTCTTATGAGTGAGATTTTGGTTTTGATGCCAGAACATCGGAACTCGTTTTAATTTATTTAGTCCTGGTATCTATGATGAGTTTATTTACAACCACTGGGTCGATGCCACTGCTGGTGGAGATTTATTTCCCCGAGGGTATCACAAGCCCAGTAGTCAGCACTTTTGTGCTGACATAAATTGTCATTGATATGGTTATATTTATAAATTTACTGTTTACAAATTTTTGAATTTTTTGAAAAACTAAGGCTTTTCTACCTCAGGCATAGATTACCTTAGCTGTATTTGGCCAAACTTTTAGGAATTTTGGTCCTCAATGCTCTTCAACTTCGTACTTCATTTGGCTTTTTTATCTGTTTGATTCGAGCGTCGCTGATGAGTCTTTTGTAGACGAAACGCGCGTCTGGCGTATATACTAAATTTAGTCCTGGTATCTATGATGAGTTTATTTAATGTATTAACATATTCACTGGATTGTTGGTGATCATGAGAAACATCCAGTTTGTTTTGCCAAATAAATTGCGAAAAATAAATGTGTACAAACGTGAAAATAAAGATGAAATCGGTAAATCTGCACAAATTGATAAACGATGCTCGGAAAAGGTAAAATGAATATTCCATCAGAAATATCTTTGGTTTTTAAATATATTTATGTGTCGTAGTTAAAATCAAAATGCTGATCAAGAATCACTGTTTACATGAAGGGAGTTTTTCTCAATAAAGAATGTTTTCGGTAGTATGTCCCTTAATTGTTACGTACAAATAAATTCATCTTAAAAGTATAGTCTAATGAAGTACTCTATATCGTTGGTTGAAACAAAAAGGTAGAGAATTGAAAATAGATTTGCAGTTTTCATTTGTTTTTTAACTTTTACAAACTCAGTCATCAGATTTATGAAAATGACACTTTTTCAGATTATATGATAGTTTTAGTGGCTGGACAAAACTTTTATCTGTATTAGAAAAAATACTTAATGGTAAATGAAATGCAATTACAAATACAATTACAAAAGGAATGAATGAATAATCTGTGAACACTGAAATATTGAATTCATTTATAAAGAAGGAAGTAACATATCGTTTATTAAGCAAAACCTTTAATAAATTGGACAAAAGCTTTAAAACATTTACTACAGATATGGGGATGTATTGTGGGAGGAATAATTATTCAAAAGAAAATCGGGGAAAATAAATTTTCCTGAAACATGGAAGTTGTGTTTAGAAATGAATAATGTAAAGAAAAATAGAAGACAATAATGTATGAAACTGAAACTTTCCGAGCTGAAAACATAAATTTGCTAACATACAAATTCAATCTTTTCCTGTCACTTTTGTTAGAATGATATTGACATGTTTTGTATTATTAATTATCCCTTGCGTGACACCTTATTTAAAAGTCATAAATATTTTACTTGCCTACTTATCCTTTTAAATTATGATTTTGAATGTCTGTGTATTTCATTTGAAAGTAGAAATCTATGATTTATAAAAAATAGATTTCCCCGAAATGTCACGGATAGTATAAGCCTAGTCTAAGATAGTTTATGAAATTTTAAGAGGGTTGTCGTTTTTTGTTGATTTATCAATCTAAGAATTAACATATAGAAAATCATTCAACGAGTGTTGTTCAGTCACAAGTGTTCTGATAATTTTTTTTTTTTACCTCAATTATTATTTTACTACTTTGGCGTTTTAATGGAATTACATTTTAAAATGCAAGGAACTCTAAATTTTTGTGCGTATTCTCAATACAATATGAAGCAACATCATCGACAACGTCTTGACAGCGCCAATTATTATTATTTTATTGAAAATAATTTCTGTTTTTCATTGCACATATTTGAATTATTGTACCATATTTTTTTTTCTAATCAATGGAGCATTTGCTGTCAATTCATGTTCATCTATTTGACTCGAATTATCATAATTGATTTATAACATATCAAAACGTAAATTCAAATTAAAAAAGAAAAAAGAAAAAATTTCCGATGCATGCACTAGTTAATATGTATAAGAATTACACTTTTGTTTTAGTCTGGATGTCATCTAATTGGCAATAGAGGTCACTGTCAACAGTCATATAGCCCGATATAGGCATAGATAGTGAACACGTGCATCTGGATTTTCTAGGTCTATTTGATTCTATATCATAGTTTTAAAAATATGTTAATCATTGTTACCTGTATTAGATAGAGATTTTGTGGTTCGAAGCAGTCAACAAAATGGTTTACCCTTGTTTTACTTTAGTAGTTGACATTATTTTTTTTAAAACTCATACGCCTAGTTTGAACGTAACCCATCTCTAATTAGGGGTCTGATTAAAAAAATACGAATTCAGAGAAGTCGAATTATTCACTTGTGAGTAGATAATTCATCAGCCATATTTCTTAGCTTATTTTGATAACATTGAACCATTCTGGCTGCTAAAAGTCAATTATCATATCCCTTCTACACGTGTACTTTAATTAAGACCAGTGAATAATTTAGAACTTTGACTTTTCCTTTCTGGTATATGTTTAACTGATTTCTTTTAACGAAATAATTATCCGTCAAATTCATCACTCTATCTTCATGTTGTACTTTTGATAGCTGAACATCATTTGACTAGTCAGAAAAATCTGCATCATAATAATTTAGTTTAAAATTTCAACCGCGTGTTTCTAGTTAAAGACATATTTGTTTGCTTATCTGCTTGTTAGTGATTAAGATTATAACACAAAGATGACTGCTGCACCCCTATTTTGACGTTTTTACCTATTATAATAGAAAAACAAAGGATATGGGGTATCGATCAATGACATAATATCAGTTCATGCATAGCAAAAAACTTTTTTTAAAGACACAAAAATTTTAGGACAAATATCAGGGAACCAATACCAACCAAGTTATCAACTTCATTTTGACTTAACTCCAAAAATTAAGGTGACAACTTTTGCACTCAGCGGAATTGCAAACTTGTCCCGGAGACTGTTAAGAGGCAATGGAACAGCACTATCATTACTGTTCTGCAACTCAAAGTCACAGTGAGGCTTCAACACGGAGCAAAATATTTCTCATCTAACTGCAAGTTTAAGACGGTCTCAAGCACTGTCTTCAGAGGAATTATTTGCAGAAAATAATCTGGATAGACTTTGTATGACGCAACATCACCTAGTCGGGCTCGGTTTAAAAAGAATATTCTGGAAAACAGTACATATTTAAAATAAAGTAGTTCCTACGCATTACAGCGAACTTTATTAAAGTATCAGATGAAATGTGAAGGACTGGTAATCCTTGTAGATCACAGAAATTACAGATGATTTTGAATAATACAAAAATGTATGAACGAATTCCATAATTGGAGGCATATATAGCCTGTTTCTCAGATATAAAGTGCATGGTTTGGTGTATCAAAAATTCTGGTAACCAGTGCAGTACGATCTGATGTATATATACATTTATATTGATCCCGCTTTCATAAAATGTTTTGAAGTGCAAAATTTAACGTGGATAGGAATGAGGACCGAGAAAAGGTGGTGTGCGTGTTATCAAAATATAAGTATACAAACTGGCCTGAAATTGAGAGAATGATGTGAAGCGATCTCAAGAATACTTAAAAAAATATGTCTGTTGTGTTTCTTCACAAATTGTTGTCAATATAATGGAATTTTTATGCGACTGTCATAGCTATAAAACAAGGTTAAATCCACCAATTTCTATATAAGAAAATGCCTATACCAAGTCAGGAATATGACGTTGTTATCAATTCGTTTAATGCGTTTGAGCTCTTGAGTTCGGTATTATTGTAATTTTACTTGTCCATAACAAGACAATAATTCAACAGAAGTACATTTCAGAGAATTTTAATAATGTAAAGGATTTGCTTTTCAGAGAAAGGCCGTGTACGCGTGTTTCATTGTTGAACAGCCATTCAAGTATATAAACATATTCAACTTTTCTTAATTGAGATGCCTTTGGAATGAAAGTTTCGCTGCCGTATACAACCCATACCTAAGTCTTTACCTAACCTGAACATACCGGGAAAACTGCTAAAAGAATATTATTTTAATAAATGGTTTAATGCTTAACTTAATTAGTCACCGAACATTATGATAGTCGAAGGACTAAATACTCCTTAAGCATCCTATGGTGACCTATTCTATCATACGCCGCCAATAGCATATATTAGATATAAGAAAACCTTAGTTATACATTTAGCTCAAAATTGTATTGGATTTTCTTTTAAATTAGATGGTCGTTATTCTAATGCTGTGGTGTTCTTTTGTGTTTTTCTTTTATCTTTTTCGAAGGATAAAAAAGGGACGAAAGATACCAAAGGGACAGTCAAATTCATAAATCTAAAACAAACTGACAACGCCATGGCCAAAAATGAAAAAGACAAACAAACAACAGCACTTATGACACAACATAGAAAACTAAACAACACGAACCACACCAAAAAACTAGAGGTGGCCTCAGGTACTCCGTAAGTGTAATTATGGAGAAATATCGTAAAAGTGGTGGCGTAAAAATTTCCGGGAAAAAGAGACTATTTATGTTTAAAATAAATATGCTAGTAGTAATTAATAAGTCAGACCTTACTACCACTTTCAGACATACAATAAATGTGAGTTAACAGATGTAGTTTACAAGAATAAGGTGATTGATGTAGAGCAGCGGTTGACATTTTGGTCCATTGATAACCTCCCCATGATAACAAAAGCTGTAGAATTGTGTTTAACTTTAATATATAGTCATAGTTGTGAAGATCATTTTCCACATAAAGAGAATGAGTATAAAGTCGCAATACAGTGTTTTACTATTACAATGCGTGTCGTGGAAATGTAAAAGTTTTTGCAAGGGACATTGCTCAACACAATGGTACACATTGTTAGTGGGTTGGTGACAATAATATGAAGTAGTGGTTCAATCTGTTTTATAGTCAATATGTCTCATTGTATATCCTTACGCAAAGGGTACTAACCTATTGGTTTTCTATGATGTGCTAGAGATGGGAATTCAATATATCAAATTTAATGTTGTATACTTATTTCTAAGTGTAACTGTTAGCCTTCATGCATTCGACAACGTCAATGAAATACACTTTACATTTTGTTTGTGTTTGCTTCACGTCTATTTAAATATTCTATGAAATAAGTTTATTTCGTGTTTTATGAGTTTCTAACTAAACACTTTAATTAAGGTCCACAAAAAATTTAGACAGCTGAATAACGTACTTTTCAACTCATATATCTCGGTGAACATGACTTTAACACAAATCGGCGACTGCAAACTATAGATGAAGGACGAACATGACGAATTTAGCTTTCCCATTAACAACCTTCCACTTCTCCCCAGTTACAAATCGACCATCCCATCGATATGTATCTCAATTGAACCTCTATTGAGGCGAATATTCACATTAAACGGATCAAGTTAACAGTTTTAACCAGATTGTTGATCTAAGCAAAACTTTTACTTTTAATCTTTGCATTAAAACTTAAAACATTATTAATTCTACTATTTATGTCGATATTAGGTTCGGAACAAAATAGTTATCAAAGGTACCAGGCTTGTAATTTGATACGCAAGACAAACTACTAGTTTGCCAACATTTATTTATTTCAATGACCTTTCAGTTTAGAAGACAAAAAAGTCCAATATTTTAATGAACATCTAGTCTGTTCCAACTAATAGGTATAATGTATCTGTGATTACTTTATACTCGGATATTTTTGTCATTTTGCAGATCCATTTGTATTTAAAAAAAATAGATATTTAATAAATTAAAAGTTTATACAATTTAAAGAAGAAATGAAAAAAAAAATACCTTCTATATAAAAAAGGAAGATGTGGTATGATTACCAATGAGACAACTCTCCACAAGAAATCAAAATGACACAGAATTTAACAACTATAGGTCACCGTACGGCCTTCAACCATTAGCAAAGCCCATACCGCATATTCAGATATAAAAGGCCCCGAAATGACAATGTAAAACATTTAAACGAGAAAACTAAAGTCCTTATTAATGTAGAAAAAAGAACGAATAACAAATATGTAACACATAAACAAACGACAACCACTGAATTACAGGCTCCTGACTTGGGACAGGCACGTACATAAATAATGTGGCTGGGTAAAACATGTTAGCCGAATCCCAACCCCCCCCCCCCTAACCTGGGACAGTGGTATAACAGTACAACATAAGAACGAACTATATAAAACTGTTGAAAAAGGTTCAACTCATCAGACGGACAAAAATCCAAGTGGACGTGGTCAAGTATGTTGTTAAATATGTTGTCAAGTATGTTGTCAAATGTTGTCAAATGACAATTTCATTATTAAACAAAAACACATAGAAAGTATATCGTTCTATTGTTTGGTAGCGTGATACAAAGCGTTGAATAGGCATATCTAAAGTGGAGGGACTAAGTAAACCACCCCTTATAGTGATATGCCAAGCACTCCATATGATGAATCTCCCCGACTTTATATTTTCAATGAATTTGACTGTCCCGATTCATTTTTCCATGAGGTAAAGGATATATCAGTACAGGTTGAAACAAACAGCATTAAAATATGATATTTTTATAATTTATCTAAATTGTCGACAAATGTATATATTTATTTCAAAATAAAGAATATTATGAGATTGTTTCCATGATAAATGAAAAGATGTGGTCTGATTTTCAATAAGACAACTCTCCATTTAAGTCACAATGTTTAACAAGTTGACAATTATAGGTCAAAGAATAGCCTTCACACCGAAAAGAAAGATACAAAGTGCCCAAAAATTACTAGCGTTAAACAATTCAAACATGAAAGCAACGGTTTAATCTATATAAAAAAAATGAAATACCTATAATTTCTTATGTTAGGTAAATGACGAAATACTGCTTCATATATGCCTAGATTTATGGTGCATATTGTTCCAAATCATTTTATATAATGTTATCAAAATTATTTATGAGTTATATGAAACAAATGTTATAAGGGGTTTCATAATTATTGATAAAATGACACTTTTTTATTATCTAACACAGTCTCCTTATTTACACAACTGTTCTGAGAAGTTCAAAATAAATTTCCCCAAAATTTTAACTATAAAATTCAAGATATAGGAATAGCAAGATAAAATCCATCCAAACGAACAACATGACGTAACGGTGCAAAAAATGAGTTATTGTGTTGAAAACAGTTATATCGGCAAAAAGACAATATGGAATGGATGATACATTTGCATTTTTCAATTGTAATTGGATTTTTTACAAATGGTAGGGTTTGAAAAATTTTAAAAGGACATTGTAACAGAAGGAGACCTGTTTCATTCATCCCTATTAAGTACAATTTATTAAAATATAACAGTGATTTCGTCAGGGTGACGTGAGAGACACCTCAATTATATGTCAATTTACATAATTATATAAGTAACTATGTTTAATACTATCAATTGTAGTATTTAATATCTGTTTTGAAGCTTAATGGAATTATCTTAAGTATTTGCCTCGGAGTTCGGTGATTTTGTTACATTATTCTTTATGAATATATAATTGTTATTTTTTTTAATGATAATAATTTTGTTTGTCAAAACACTTTCTCACAATGTGCAAATTAGAGTCAACATACATACAATATATCTTATAACAATTAAAACCTCAAAAGGAACTCAGACGTTGAAATTGAAAAAGCTGACATTTACGTTTTAACACATTACTACAGATTTGTGGCTGGAATCTTTTGTAGTCTTTGTGTGTAAAAGTAACCAGGGTTCTTATCTGTTGGATACTATTTAATATAGGAAAAGATAATATATATATTGTTCCATAAATAAAACGTTGAAAACTATTCATTTTAATGTATATCTGTACTTCTTTTTACAGTAAAAATATATAACAGTTAGAATGAAAGATACATGTATATATCATTTTCAAGACAACTGCAAATAGTATTGTAATATATCTGATCAGATTAGATCGGTAATAGACATCAAATATAAGAGACAGTAAAAGGTAAAACAAAATTACAAAGCAAACATTTTGGGAAAATCGAACCCTACCTGAACGGGTGAAAAGTATATGCTACCTTAAACACGCTAGTATTAGTCGACTACTCATTTCGGTGAAAACAGAGATAATTTGTTGCAAAATTACCTGATATTTACAAATACAGAATAACTTCGAGATTCATTTAGTAATGGTATTAGTTCCAACAGAGAAATTCATTGTCGAAAACAGAAGTTGTAACCATGTGAACTCACTACAATATATCTCACCTAGAGGGCTAAGGTGTCGATGGACTCAGGAAAAAAGTATAATTATTAAGAAATTAAAAAAAACTCTTCTCACACTTATTGAAAAAGAATATATGAGGATTCAGCATATCTTCATAATCATTCATCACCAAATTAAACTAACGTTTTTGCATTTACAGAAATCAGAGGAAATGATGCCATGAACATATGTCCAAAACATTTGGCGAGAACCGATTATCTTAAAACATTTGGAGAGAAATGTTATCGATTTGACAAGAGAGAATACGATTGGCCGACAGCAAGAAGTATTTGTACTGGTGAAGGAGGCGATCTTATCCAGATCACCAATCAAGCAACACAAAACTGGGTCATGTCTATGTTTAGACATTTTTATTGGAACACAAACGGAGTATGGATAGGAGCACATGACATACATAATGATAATGATTGGAGGTGGGTAACTGGTAAGTAATAGGATACTTAAATATATTAAGATACATAATACTTGAAATAGCTGTGTAGATCAACATTATTACTAAACTGACAACACGTTTAATAAGACCATCACATTTACGACATATTTCACCTAATCCATATCTTCCTTAGATTCATGTTGGTCATTCTGAAGTTTTCTGAGTATTTTTTTGTTGGCTGTGGTTTTCTTTGAGACGGTTTTCCTTTTTTGCCATTGTATTGTCACTTTTCTTCGACATTTCATTTTGTTATTGCCTCTTTCGTATATATGCTTACCTGTTTTGGGGATGTCCACAAAATATATAAAGTAATAACAAAATACTCCTATTTGACGAAATTACTTGAACAGAAGAGTGTATCAATTTCTTTTTTTCTCTCAGATGAACATTTAATGGACTTTTAATGTACTTGACTTTAATGGAAAAAAAAACGATCACAACAGTGATCTAGTTGCTTCTTTTTTGTCATATAAACAATATAATAATGTAACAAAGTTATAGTGAATTTATCCTGAATTGAAGTAAACTCAAAGACAAAAGATTGATTCAATGTATTTAATCAAAACTTCAAGTGCCATATTCAGGAAGAAAACAAATGCAAGATGTTGGTATTTACAACAACATTCTTTGATTTACTATTATTCTTATGATACCGGTTGCAGTGGAACCAGGAATTAAAATGTTCTCCAAAAAGTACATATTTTCTATATGCCTTTGTGCAGACATTGTCAAACCACGAAATAAAATATTAACGAAAATACAAAGTTTCTTTAATCGACGAACATAAACATGATAAATGAAGCCACATCTGCAAAATTTGACAATCATACCTCATCTTCTTTATTTTATACAATCTGGAAGAAGGACAAGATGCTAGCTTAGAAATGACATTGGAAAAAGATTAAGATCCATCAAAACGTATCTTATTGTAATAAGATTAAGATCCAATTCAACGTATCTTATTGTAATCAGATTAAGATCCATTAGAACGTATCTTATTGTAATAAAATTAAGATCCATCAGAACGTATCGGATTCAGTGTCACCATTGTGACATGACGTTGTTAAATATTTAAACATAGAAAAGTTAATGCATTGATGTAACTGCCAAGTAGAATAAGTTCAAGTAATTAGTAACCGTATGTTTGTACCCTTTTGAATACATTTGTATATTGAAAGAGTATTATATTTCATAGAAAAATCAAAGAGGTTTGTTATATTCTTCTTTTATATATGTGCAACTAAACTTCAAAACATATGCAAAGGGATTTCTAAAAGGCTTGATCACAAAATTCAACCAGTAAAATCCTCATGGTGAAAGTATTGCATATGAAGACGTCACAAATTTAACTACTATAGTCGCCGTCACGTAAAATTGGCACCGTGATTTTTGTCGATTTAAAAAAAATATATATATCAGCCGCATTCACTCGAGATAATGTTTTTCCATTAGCGGGACAAAAATCCTTTCCAAATATCCACTACTGTCCTACCTTTTATTGTGTTTGCACTGTATAATCCTGTACATCACATTTTTCAAGATTATTTACATTGTAAAATTGCCATCTTGGTTCTCTGAGGACCCCTTATTTGCATAACATTCGTTACTCTCCGGTAATATCCTTGTCATTGGTGTGATACATTTTCCCGCGCTTTTTGCATTTAAAAAAATAAGATGATGAAAAGCTCCAAGTACCCGAGAATATAGACAGCACGTGAAACTCCAAAGCAACACATCCGGTAATATCAATGTCGGATTCCACCATACAAAATAATCTTGGATGATGTAAAGGTCAAGATTATACAGTTCAAACACAGTAATCAGGTAAAAGGTAGGACAGTAGTGGATTTTTGTAATGTTATTTGATTCCGCTAGTTGAAAACGTTATTTTTAATGGATGCGGTTGTTAGTTTTAAAATGTTCCACCAAAACCATGGTACCAATTTTACGTGACGGCGACTATAGTAAACTAGAAATCAGTTGTCATAGCTGTTTAAATAGGAATGAAAATAGACTAATGATGAAAGACACTGATTATTTGTAAATTATCATTGGTAAATGTCAATGGCTTTTAGAAGGCAAAAGATAAAGTTTAATCATGAATTATGATTCACTAAACGCACTCTTTTATTTCTCTAGGCGACAAGGTAACCTGGGATAATTGGGCAAGTGGTCAACAACACGGTGGCGTTTTTTGGTTAGAGAACTGTGGAAATTTACGTCGAGATGATATGGGTAGATGGCATGCCAAGTCATGCAGCCCATATACATACTCATATATTTGCCAATATGGTAAGAACATATATTATAATCCGGTGTACGTAAAATTCCAAAACAGTCTGCTAACTAAGATTATCTAACAACATATAGAATGTCTTAAATTCTTTTTTTAAGGAAACATTGGTATGAGAAATGAATATTATATCATGCTTACATGTTTTTATTAGGCCAACGTAATGTCACACATAGCTGTATAGGGTATTTCAGTGCAATATAATTATATCAAGAATTTTTCGTAGATGAGAAAGTCTTATGTATCCCAAATATGGCCCCTAATTTCTAATCAAAATTTTAAATAAGAATCTATTATCATAATGAAGCTACTTGGGGAATAGTTTTTCCTTGTTGAAATTTTACAAATCTGATTTTTTTTAATGACGACGCAATTTGTATTAAGGAACGGAGTGTACAATGCTTAAACATATTTAATTATGTCTGGCATATTGATGTCGGATATGTTCCTTATGGCGTAACTATAATCCCGTCCCCTTTTCACAAATGTGATCTTCCGAATTAGACTATTTACCGGGTTTGCAATAACATGAGTAACAAGCAGGATCTGCCTACCCTTCCGTAGCACCTGAGAGCACCCACAGCTTTTGGTGGGGTTAGTGTTGCGTAGTGTTTCGTTTTCTATGTTGTGTCTTGTGTATATATTTTTTTCTTTTTCAGCCATAGCGTTGTCAGTTAATACTGTTTGACATTTCAAACTTCATTTTTGTGCGTTTGGCCCTCAGTACTCTATGCTTCCTAGGCCGATATTCAGTAAAGTCCTGACATCTGGATTTTTTTCAAAAAAAATTCTTTCTTGGTCTAATTGCTCGAATAAAAAAATGTTTAAAAGGCCAAATAAAGTATGAAGTTGAAAAGCATTGAGGACCATAAATTCATAAACGTTTTGCCAAATACAGCTAAGGTAATCTATTCAAACGGTACATATCTTGATGGCAACCTACACCATTTTGTAGTTTAAACTATTAGTACTTTTGTATTAGTGTTTTGTGCCTTTTTAAATGGGCTAAGTATCGATTGGATTAGTTAACATATTTTACAGTTTGTTCTTATATTTTTTTACTCCCTGTTGACCCCTGTGCACAAAAGTAGTGATATATCAAGCATAAACAGTTAAGTTGGTTGAGCGTCAAATTGTCATACATCATACATTTTCCATCAAAGTTCACTATAAAAATACATAAGATACATACAGGAAGATGTGGCATGAGTGCCAATGGGCAACTCTCCATCCAGGTTATAATTTGTAAAAAGTAAACCATTACAGGTCAAAGTGTGGTCTTTGAAGCTTATTTAGGTTTTAGTAACAAAAAAATACCTTATTAAAACCTAAATAAGCTTTATAGCTTGCTGTTCTGTATGAGCCAAGGTTCCGTGTTAAAGACCGTACTGTGTAATGATTTATTTTTCTCATTACATGGCGTCCGTCGTCCGTCGTCGTCGTCCGTCCGTCCGTCTTCGTCTGTTAGCTTTTACAAAAATCTTCTCCTCGAAAACAACTGGGAAAAAATTAACCATACTTGGCCACAATCATTATTAGAGTATCTAGTTTTAAAAATGTGTCCGATGACCCCGCGAATTAACCAAGATGGCCTACATGGCTCAAAATAGAACATAAGGGTAAAATGCATTTCTTGGCTCATATCTCTGAAACCAAAGCATTTCAAGCAAATCTGACATAGTTAAAATTGTTTAATAGGTCAATTTCAATCTGCCCTGAAATTTTGAGATGAATCTGACATCCCGTTCTTAGGTTGCTGCCCCTGAATTGTACTTTTAATACCATTTTGCAGCTTTTGGTTATTATCTTGAATGCTATTATAGATAGAGATAAACTGTAAACAGCAATAATGTACAGAAAAGTAAAACCTAACAAATAAGTCACCATTACCAAAATGGTCAATTGACCGCTTTTGGAGTTATTGCCCTTTGTAGTCTATTTTTAACAATTTTCGTAAATTTTGTAAATTTTTCCAACATATTTTCCACTGTTACTACTGGGCCAAGTTCGTTATAGATAGAGATAATTGTAAGCAGCAATAATTTCAGTAAAGTAAGATCTACATACACATCAACGTCACCAAAACGCAATTTTGTCATGAATCCATCTGTGTCCTTTGTTTAATATGCAACTAGACTAAGGTGAGCGACACACACAGGCACTTGTCTCAGAAAAAAATAATCTATATACCTTAATATATTAATATAATATCATATATTAAGGTATAAGAGGAATTCTTTTTCTGAGACAAGTGCCTGTGACAACGCAGGCTCTTTAGAGCCTCTAGTTTAATAGCATTTATTCATAACATTTTAGATTCGAATGCCACAACACCCACAACTTTGAGATTCGAATGCCACAACACCCACAACAACAACAAAACAACAACAACAGCGATTACACCAACGACAACAGCAACGACTACACCAAAGACAGCAACATCAACGATATTGACAACAACAACGACACCACCCACAACACAAATCATTACCAAAACTATTACAAACACGCCTACGCCGACTAAAGTAACGATTCCTACGACAATTGCAACAGCAGTTACAGAAACTATGGTAAAAACATCAACACCAGTCAAAGGAGGAGTTACTGTCAATGACACAGGTTTGAATAAATTGTTATTTATATTTACATTAAACAACAATGCCATAAAGACATACAAAAGTCTAAAGCAGTTAAGGTTGATTGGTTTCCTTATTGGATGCATTCGTTGTGCGTAAGATATTTTAGGTCTTTAATTATATATTAATATATTGTAATATGCTAAGAGTACCATACTTTTCTCTTAATTGGATATAAGATAATATATCTTACACTATTATAAAGGTTTGTTTGATCTCACGTCAAAATCAATTTCATTGTGGGCTTTTAAATACTATATACCAGAATCTATTTTAAGAGTTTTAAAAATTAGTTGATTCTGCATTTAGGCATTAGTCCCAGTGTGTATATGATACTTAAGGACTTACGATACTGTAGCAAGGGCAGATAATAATGCATAGAAATTAAACTTGCTGTATGCGCAGCGTTTCTAATGATAAGCATTCAAAATTTGCAGAAAAATTATCAACATGTTCAAAGTGGTCAGGAGGATTTGAAAGTATTTTGAAAGGACAGCAAATCTGATGTACATTTAAGCACTCGAAATATACAGTAAGGGCATGCTATTCGTTTGATTTATTTTACTATCATCAATAAATTTGTGTATGACTGGTATTCGAAAATCGTGTTAGTGTACGGTAAGAAGAACCTTCATTTGTCTTTTCTTTTGCCTGCATCGAGTAGGTACTGCTTGAAGAATGTTATATCGAAATTGCAAGAAAAAATCCATGGTATATATTTTTGGTATGCATTTGTTGTGACAAGAAAATTATCGACGGCTTTTAATGACCAATAATTGTAAGATTTTGCATAAACCGATAATGCTTATTAAAATTGACTATGTGTAAAAATCGTTACAAAAAATCTACGAGAGATCTTTTCTGTATCGTTACCCTTAACTATGATTACTTTAACTTGTAGGACATTTTGCGGAACAGAAAAGTCAGATGAATGAAGGTAAGAAATGTTGGATGCTTGTATGATTGATTCCCAAAGATATATCTCAAATATGCCTGTACCAAGTCAAGACTATGACAGTTGCTGACTGTTCGTTTGATGTGTTTGAGCTTTTGATTTTGCCATTTGATAAGGGGCTTTCCGTTTTGAAATTCCTCGGAGTCGCGTATTTTTGTGATTTAACTTTTTTCAAACAATTAAAAAAATGATTTTTTTCGACGTAACTTTTTTCTATTTATTTTTTTTTTTATGAAAGATCATCAAACGTAAAAAAAATTGAATTGACCACATTCAACGGGGTCTAGACACTTAACAAATGATCCAACCGTTGAGTAAACATTTTTTGGTTTAATGAAATAAAACCGTGCAATATACGATAATACGGTATTAGGCACATAGAATCCCAAAACCTAGCAATAGTAGTTTTAACTAGATTTGTCTCAATTTTCAACAAGTGACTATCGATAGGTTTCAATTGGCTTTTTAAATCAACATTCTTACAAAAATTATACAACATGCATATGGTTACTACTTTTTTTTACAAATAGTTCATATTACTTTTTGCAAAATCATAATGAAATATATTTGATTATATTACAGATGAATTCTCAGGGGTGGTAGTAGCAAGTACTTTAGGATCTATAGCATTATTGACGGTTTTGAGTGTTTGTTTCTTCAGATCGTAAGTAGATTGGTGTTAATAGTTAGAATAGTTAAAGAGGTGTTTTCGATTCCCTGGATGTTTGATTTTTGTGATTGTACATTCAAACTGAACATGAAGCTGATAGTATTTGTGTTTATTTGCATTACTATGTATCGCCTTTCAGATCTAAACGTCTAACGTACGCGTATTGTTATCAGTTACTGATTACCGATTGTTGTCATTTGCATTACCCTTTCAGAGCACATGCGATCACCCCAGACTAATGATGGGGGTTCCAGTTGCTCAGTCATTAGTTTTTATGTTGTGTTTTGTGTGCTGTTGTTTGCATTTTGGTCTTTTTTCATTTTTTATCATGGCATTTTCCATTCTTTTTCGTTTCATGAGTTTGAAAATCCCTTTGGAATTTGTCGCCTTGCTTTTTCAAGTAACGAATAAAACCGTTTACAGCGTATAGTTCAATGAACATTCAATATACATTTCAGGATTTTAAGGAGTATCAATTATTCAGTAAACTTGCCAGTTATTTACAAAATGTAGGATTCATCTTAAGAACAAACTGTTATTAAAAAATCCTTATTGGTTTGATTATTTCAATACCAATATGCTTTTATAATTATAATTATTGTTCAACAATGGAGAAGGATCATATTTTTAAACTTATGTTTTATGTTGCAACTTGTGAAGACTCCTAGACTGTTATATCTAACATATTTTACTAGTATATCAAATTTAATAATTTTGACCTTTTCAGACGAAAAAAGAAAGAGAAAGTAAACTTGGCGATGCATTTTGATAATTCAACTTGTACAGTAAGAAACAAGTTATCGTCAAAAGTTAGAATGAGTAGACACAAACGAAGCGGAAATTATGAGGTTCTTACCGGATGTCAGAGCATAAATGCAGATCAAAATGAAGGTACTAAAACTAAACCATCAAATGTTTCAGTAATTTTCAAAGATTCCGGTCACTATTCTGAGTTATCAGAACACAAGATGGTTGAGAAGTTAATTGTCTATCTACCGAATAATGATAACAATGCATATGAAGAATATAATATTGCTACACACAAAGTATGGGAAAATGAATCAACGCAGTTCTTAAACGAATGCGCAAATAGCAAAGCTGTGTATAATAGTGTAAGTGACAACGAGGCAGCATGCAATGCTATGAATGAGCAGCTTGAAACGTCAAAAAAACAATATGATGAGTATGAAAACGTTGAAGGTTCTGATAACTCGCATATTTACTATATTGATATGAAAAGGGCAGCAGACATTGGACGGTCGACTGTAGATCAATATGCTCAGAACTTGCATCAGGAGTAAATTAGGATCTGCACATTGTAAATGGTCAACAATCTAGTTTGGCTAATATCCTTGTCAAATATGATTAAGAATTAGATGTAAAAATCTTTAAGTGCATACCAGATTAAACTCTCCGGCTTAAAAGCATAAGTTTTGTACTCTAACACTCACTTAAAGAAAAGTGATCAATAATTAAAACAAAATATTCAAGATTCTAAATGGCCAATTGACTTGTAAAGTCTTCTGAAGTATTGTTTTCTTCCAGTTGAGAACATTGTATACGCTGTTAAAATATGTTGATGCTTTCTAACCAATTGTGGAATAAGTACCAGCCTCTCAACTAGGAAAAATTTGTGAAATATATTGTTTCAGAAAAATAATCTTACCATTAATTATTTTTCATGTGACAAGGTGCTGATGTGTTAAGTGTATTGTCTAAGTATATTGATAAATTGGTTAACTTTAACATATGAGTTACATTTTCATTTCAGATTAATTGTTGTCGATATAGTTTTTTCTTATTGTTTTATACTTGTCTTCTATTTGTGAGTAACTAATAAATGCTGGTACATTCACTTGGCATTGCATTAATGATAAATAACAATTCCTTGAAGCCACTTTAAAGAATTACATGTGCCTTATAAAATCTTTCGGTTACCTAAGACTATCTAATAATCAAGTTATCAAAAGACGAAGTACTACCCGTTGATAGCCTTAAATTATTATTTTCAATTCTCTACAAATATTTTATACCATCAAAATATTTCGTATATCAAATTTACTGTCTTTCCTATCTAAAACCATTTTAAATAAGGAAACAAGTGGATTGCAAATGACCAATAATTGTGATGGTTAAATTTTAAAGGAATTAGTTTGCTAAAAAATGTTTTAAAAAAAGACCTTTTACAGTTTTCATATTTTTTTCGATGATTAAAAATTTTCCTCTTACAATACCTTTTTATATGTACCTCACTTAGTACCATTGCGATTTGTGAGGGCTTAGAAGATGGGTTCTGCGTTTCTATTTTAGAAAATGTCTTTTTCTATTTTTCATTTTTTTTATTTCACAAAAGTTTTTTTTTTTGTTTGGTTATTTTTTTTATAGTAATAAAGACATTACGGAAGCTTATAAATTATTAAATATTGTTAAAATTATAAACAGTGACCACACTGGGTTCACATTTGTAGAGAAACAATAAAGATAACAGATACAATCGTAATTGCTTGACAACATTTGTGTCTATTTAATTCTTAATGAGGAATGAGTTGCAGATACTACCAAAAACAAATAGCAGAATAACATTTTACCGGCTTTATGTTGGCCCTTGGTTATCCAAGATAGGTGATGGAATAAACCTGGTCAGCTATGATTGGCTGACAGAGTACAGAGATATTGAGATATTTTCTTGAGAACTATTCATAAAGGCTTCCATATTTTCATAAATTTGATGTAAAGGACTAGCTCCGTTCAGGAATAGATTCTCTTCGCTTTATTTGGCAAAACTTTAGGAATATTTGGTCCTCAATGCTCTTCAACTTCGTCCTTTATTTGGCCAAATTAACTTTTTTGGATTCAAGCACCACTGATGAGTCCTTTGTAGACGAAACATGCGTCTGGCGCTAAAACAAAATTTGGTCTCTTGTGGAGAGTTGTCTCATTTTCGATCATACAACATCTTTTCATTCTATCTCAATTATATTTAGATGAGACAGCGCACACGCGGTTATTGTGGTATGTGTAGTTGTTTATCATGACAATTTGTAAGAAATGTACTTTAAATAAATAAAGGCAACAGTAGTATACCGCTGTTCGAAATTCATAAATCGATTGAGAAAAAAACGGGTAACAAACTAAAACTGAGGGAAACAAATCAAATATAAGAAGAGAACTACGACACAAAAGAAACACAACACTAAAATGTAACACACACAGAAACGAACTATAATATAACAATGGCCATTTTCCTGAAACCAGTCTAAAAATTTCCATGAATAGGGCATTTCAAATAAGTTTCATATTTATATAACGTTGAAATATTTGTTAACAAAAACTATTTGTTTTAACTTCAAACAATATTCATTTTACTAAACGGAAATTAAACTGCCATTTCAGATAGATTGAGGAAGTTGTGGAACAGGAAGACAAATATTAATCTGAATTATTGAAATTCTTCTGTGTACCGTTGTATTTACAGCGGTTTATCAGAATAAAGCATATGTATAATAATCTAACATCTTCAAATGCTTAAAACACATGCCATATGTCTATCTCTAGATTCCCCTACCGTTACAAGGTAACACTACGACTATTGAAATTATGTTTTAATATAGCGAATGTGGTCGAGAGCGCTGGACATGAGGCTAAGCGATTGGTGTTGTAGTGTATAAAAAGTAAAATCACAAAAATACTGAAATCCGAGGAAAATTAAAAAAGAAAGTCCCCAATCAAAAAGGTGTGAGTTCGAATCCAGCAGAGAGACGGACAAAAATTTGCCAGCAGAAAAATTCTAACACTGTTCGGTGTAATTTTCAGACTTATATACATATAAATAACTCGTCTAAACATCAGCCCAACAATGTTGTAAATTTGCTTTCGCAAAGTTTTTGTACTTCCTTCGTCGGGATTCGAACTCATGCTACTGAGATATAGTGACACCAAATCACCTGCACAGTATCCGACGCGCTTTTTTTCCCTTGATAAAAATTTATTGCAAATATATATTTATCCTCTACATCAATTTACATCTTCAATATATCAAAAACATCAAGTCCTTATACTATCAGGCACCTCACTCTTATTTCACATGTCATGCAGTCACTCATTCAACTTATTTCAGAAACCTACATAGAATACAAAATAAAAGATAAAAATTACTGATAAATGTCTTTTGTTTTCAGTGAAAATACGAAACGCAAAACGATTAAATCAATTGTTCGTATGGGGTTGGATTCCATTCCACCATGCAACTCGCTAGACCACTCGATCACCTTGGCTTCACAATAATAAAGCTTTCGGTGGCCGGGTGTTACCTTTCCTCGTCAGTTTTAATTCAATTTTTGAGTCGTAATACAGTACATGATATGTAAGGCATGAAGATGGTATTGTTACAGATCAGCTGAATTATCTATAGTAAAGGATCCTACAAATTAAGGCAAGATACAGTCACAGAAGTAATTATATATAAATGGATTGAAATATGCTTATTGGATGAGTGTATATTATATTGTTTATTGTACAGTGACAATCATTGCGTGTATGTAAGTACGAGAAAATAGTGATGTTATATTGATATGAACCGTGCCTTTTTACTGAACCGACACGTGATGTCCGATTCATCGTAATGGTTAAACACTCTATAATACATAAGTAAATATCTGTAACAAATCAGGAATATGACAGTTGTTACCCTTTCGTCTGATGTGTTTGAACTTTTGATTTTGCAATTTGATAAGAATATTCCTTTTTAGATTTTCCCCGAACTTCAGTATTTATGTGTTTTTACTTTTTACTTCTAACTCCCGTGTGGTTATCTATGTTTAATGATTATGTACCCTTGTGTTGATTCAATGCTAAACATATGGAAACTTTATAGAAAATCCACAGCATTTATCCTTGTACTCTCATGTTTGGCAATTTCATGACTGATAGATATAAGAATATTGCATGACTGATAGATATAAGAATATTGCATAACTGATAGATATAAGAATATTGCATGACTGATAGATATAAGAATATTGTATGACTGATAGATATAAGAATATTGCATGACTGATAGATATAAGAATATTGCAGGATATAAGAATATTGCAGTGCTAGGATTGATTTCCTTAAAACGAGTTTATTAATGTAGCTATTGGTTAAAATAAATCAAAATATGTACCAAATCAAGTTCACCTTTTAGAGTGCGCTCAACTTTAGTGACTAATCACGAGGTAATTTGGAATTTACAGGTTGCTTAGAACTTTTTGAAAAAAATAAACACTAACACATCATAGAAAAGTAAGTGACTAATCTGTGTTTCAAATTTTATAACAAAAAATCTCTGTATTAAAGGCTGTGAATTTTCTATAAAAATCTTGGTTTATTTGCCACAAAGTACTATGTTTCTATTAAATGCAATGAAACAATTTCTAATAATGCTTTGCATCAAGTTTCCCCTTAGTACATGTGCAAAATGGCCTATCTCTATTATTCATTACATCTGTAGTTTTGATACAATTGAAGTTTGAAAAATTCGTACAAAAGTGGCAGAAATATGCTAGAGAGTGTAACTTTGAAGGCTTTTTTTATTATTATTAAACTAGGCTTCAGAGTTTCACACCGAATAATCCTAACTAACAATCATTCTTTGACATAGACCTTAGTTATTGTGTTCTTCTTTGCAGGGTCTGCGGCCAGTAACTCAGTATTTAGTTACTAGTATATTACAGTATTTACTTCCCTTTTACGTTACGTGTAACCTTTTGAATAATTTGTCATTGGCCGTTATTGAATTTCATTTTTGGAAAGACTTATGGTGACCTATTTTTACGGCAATGTATATAAAGCCTCAGAGGTTCGCTATGAACAAACCTTTTGACCAAAGAAACGTTTAACACATGGAAAAACAGTTTGTCAATAGAATTAAAAAGATTTAATAACTAACCTGGGGTATATAAATGCAACAGTAGTTTACCGCTGTTCTAAGGTCATAAATCGATTGAGAGAAAAAACCAAATCCGGGTTACAAACTAAAACAGAGGGAAACACATCAACTATAAATAAACTCTTTATAGATACTAGGGCTAAATTTTGTATATACGCCAGACGCGCGTTTTGTCTACAAAAGACTCATCAGTGACGCTCGATTCCAAAAAAGTTAAAAAGGCCAAATAAAGTACGAAGTTGAAGAGCATTGAGGACCAAAATTCCTAAAACTTTTGCCAAATCCAGCTAAGGTAATCTATGCCTGAAAACAACGAAACAACAGAAACACTTAAGTGAACAAAAAACAATCGACAATGCAACAATAAAACGAACTATAATACAAAGGTCATTTTTTGCCAAACCTCACACTTGTATGGCAATGTTAAATATAACACTAAAATAACACAATTACATGACAGGAATACAGTATAAATAAATGCAAGAACATTCAGAAAAGAGAAATACACAAATAAACAATACAATAGTACATTTCTACATGCTAACCATAGAATGAAATTGAACAGGTAAAACAACATAGCACATCACACAAACAAACTACAGAACCACGACTGTCTTTCATGTTCATACGACAGATCAACGCCACAAAAGTGACGTCACAGTTAAATGTCTAAAAAAATGATACTGTATTTGATGTATTTTATAACAATTACAAGAATATTAATATAGAATTGTGTTAGTAATTAGATAATTCATTGTAGTATCTAGCTATGTCGTATATTTTTTTCTAAATCACTGTAAAACAAATCGTGTACATATAGTTGCTTTAAATTAAAATCTTAGATTTGTACTGGGTGATTAATTATTTTTACATACGAATAGAAAATATATGTATATTGTGCAAGCCAGAATTATGTTTTTAAGGAAAGAATGAAATAAGTAGGTTTCCCGAAACATGAAAAAGTAATGTACACAAACAAATCTCAAGGAGGAAAATCAAAGATACTAACGTGGATCGAGACAGAGCTGGAAAAAAACAGTTTCCATATTTTTTGTATTGTCATAAGGAAATACAGTCATAATAGTTATCAAATGTACCAGGATTATAATTTAGTACGCCAGACGCGCGTTTCGTCTACATAAGACTCATCAGTGACGCTCATATCAAAATATTTATAAAGCCAAACAATTACAAAGTTGAAGAGCATTGAGGATCCAAAATTCCAAAAAGTTGTGCCGAATACGGCTAAGGAAATCTATGCCTGGAATAAGAAAATCCTTAGTTTTTCGAAAAATTTAAACTTTTGTTAACAGGAAATTTATAAAACAAAATGACCACATTATTAATATTCATGTCAACACCGAAGTGTTGACTACTGGGCTGGTGATACCCTCGGGGACGAAACGTCCACCAGCAGTGGCATCGACCCAGTGGTGTAAATAGTTATCAAATGTACCAGGATTATAATTTAGTACGCCAGACGCGCGTTTCGTCTACATAAGACTCATCAGTGACGCTCATATCAAAATATTTATAAAGCCAAACAATTACAAAGTTGAAGAGCATTGAGGATCCAAAATTCCAAAAAGTTGTGCCGAATACGGCTAAGGAAATCTATGCCTGGAATAAAAAAATCCTTAGTTTTTCATAACTTTGCTAACATGCAAATGGAAACTCTTCCTGTCACTTTTGTCAGAATGATGTTTGCATGTTTTGTGTAAATATTTTTGAAATTTGAATGTTATAAATATTTTACTTTTCTTCCTATTCTGGTCAATTATGATATGGTAAAGCTTTGTCTCTCATTTGAAACTTTAAAAAACCAGTGAAATGTAGATTCCCCAAAACATTTCGTTAACGGAATTACCTTAGTCTATAACAACTGATAAAAATTTTAAGCGGGCTATCGTTATTTCAGTAATTGTCAATCCAAGATACGATATAGAAGAATATTAAACGAGTGACTGCGCAACTCGTTGATTCGCGAATGGGCGTAGCGCATTATCTAATTAGGTCTTTCCACTTTTCGTGGAAAGACCTTTTGTTTTTCTTCTGATTGGTTTTTTTTTTTTTGTTTTTTTTTTTTTTTTTTTCTTGCTTTTTTGTCTTACAACATATCGAATAGAATTTTTTGGCCAATGGTGTTGTACAGTAATGGGGGTTTCAAAACTCACCCTGTGTGACCGAACACTTATTTTTAAAGGAGGTATTTCCCCGCGTCCCCTTTTTCTTGTTATCACTATATCTCTAAAACTGTAAAAGATTTTGGCAAACTGTTTTCACAAAATTGTTCGTCTACTCTTGAGAATGATTAGGTTTATTTTGACTTGAGTGATCGGAAGACATCTTATGGGAGGTTTTCTCTTTGAAAATTTAAGATAGGGGATTTGTTGGATAAATTCATACGTTATAAGTCGTAGAGGCCTACAGTCTTTTGATATGAAGTCCTTGGTCCATTTAAAAGAAATTGAGGTCAAGGTCATAGGTCAAGGTCATGTTCTAAATTTTGAATTTTGTTTGTTATCGTTATTCCACAGAAACTGTGACAGTAAATGATATGATGTGTTTGCTAAATAACTGTTTACAATAAGGCGCAACTACAACCTATATCAGTCAAAGTGTTTTGGTTAACCCTTATAGGAGTTTTCTTCCCTTTTGTATTTGAAATCAGTATTTCTCCACAACCATACAATTGATTGACCTGGGGTCTTTTAATTTGAGATCACTGACCTATGACCTTGAAATTGAGGTCAAGGTCAAAGGTCAATTCGATGTTCTAGATTTTGACCATTGACAAAAATTATTTTCTGTTCATAATAAAACAATTAAGTCTTCTGCATATACCTATTAATCTTCTATTTTTTTATATTAATTTGAAGAACCAAATTACATCAACAAAAAGTGACATTTTCTAACATCGTTTTTTAAATTTCATTCTTAATATCGAGGTGGAAAGACAGAGGTGGAAAGACCTTCAATTGATCTCTGAAGAATTGGTTTTTAATTGTGACTATTGTTTAGTCACGAGTTAAAAAATATCTTTCGGTTTCGAAAACTAATCATTAAATGTATTACCTTGATGTTTTAATGGACTTACATTTTAGAATAGACGGAACTATATCAATTTCATATGCATTCTCAAATCCTTATAAAAAGTAGCGTCAACGACAAAGACTTGATAGCACAAATAACTCTTTTTTACTCTTTGTTTGCATAAGGGACAACATCAAAAGTTTAATGTAGGATAAAAAAAACTTAATCACATAGCTTTTTCATAGATTTTAGCACGGAATTTTTATTGAAACAAATGCAATAATTTTAGTATATCATTGCACGAGCTTAAATGATGAAAAAGAAAAAAATGATTAAACATTTTAAGCAAGTTACCTTATTCCTTAAAACTTATCAGTTAATATGTTTAAACTTTGACTTTCAATCTTCCAACCCTCTTTTCTGTAAGGGTGTCCTTTCTTGTGTTTTGTTCCACTGTAACTATTTATTCCTATTTTTGAAATGGTATTTTGAATAGCTGAACATTATCTATCTGAAAAATCAGAAAAATATACGCCTGCTTCTTTTAGCTTAGTTTAAAAATTGTATACACGTGTTTCATATGTGTTCATAGTTCTACTAGTATATGATAATGGCGATGGAACTTTTTATAATATCTGGGACTGGTTTACCCAAACGTGATCCCTAGAATAATAACTCCATGGACTAATTATTGACTCTATCATGTATATAACTGATACATCTTTGTTTTAGTGTTGACTTAAAGTATATATTGGGTTTGGTCGTAACATTATTTTTCACTCAAAAACAGTTGAAAACAATATATAATACTTAATACTGATAGCATATGTAATGTCCTTTACATGTGACATAGAATATCATGAAGGAGTTTTCATGCTAGTTTTTGATGAATGATATTTCTTGCACATTATACGAAATACAGATATGACTGAACTATTCGATTCACTTCTCATAAAGAAGCGATTGCCCTGAAATCTTATTCCAATTTGCATCATTTGCTTATTCATAAGAAAGATTGGTTGTTATATCTAAACAGAGATAAGACCAGAAGCGATTACAGCATAAAGGAGTAGGTTCAGTAAGACCCCTTTTTGGCCCCAAGTTTTACAAAATCGTTAAAATGTAAAATTTAGTTATTTACTGAAAAGTAGAATGCTTCTGCTACATAAATATGGGCTGTTTTTGACAATACAATGCATATATATCATTGATTTATGCTAAATAACTAAAATCTTCACAATTGTAGCATTTTAGTTAAATTCTAGACGGTTTCCGTCTTAAATGATAGTGACCGCATTCATGTTTATTCTTATTATTGAAATATAAGTCGCATTTGATGACAATACATAACATATAAAAAGGTTGAGGGTGAACACGAATGCGGCCACTTTCATTTTTGACAAAAAACATCTGAAAAATGAAATTTTTTGGCATATTTGATAAATTTTTCATACTATTTAAGCTTGAATCGGAGCGTTTTTAATGAGAAAACTGGTTAAAATCTTTCACATTAACTGGTTGAATCTACTGAAATAGACACTTAAGTGTTTAAAAAGTGTCCAAATCTTTCGTCGAATGAACCTGAAATTTGAGGCCAAAATCGGCCCTTACCAGACCTACTCCTTTTCGGAATTACAGAACTTTCAAAGGCCAAATATGTCTAATCCAATCAATTGCTTCCGTTGGCTTATTTTAATGTTACATTAAACATTGCCATAAAAGCGCGAGGTTCGGTTAGCCACAAAACCAGGTTCATCCCACCATTTGTTCTTAAAATGTTCTGTACCAAGTCAAAATGGCAATTGTTATCATATAGATCGTGTCTATGAGTGTTGCAGTGTCGTTTGTTTTTATTGCACTTCAGTGTTTCTGTTGTTTCGTTGTTTTCCTCTTATAGTTGATGTGTTTCTCAGGTTTTAGATTGTTACCCGGATTTTATTTTATCTGAATCGGTTTATGACTTTCGAACAGCGGTTTAGTACTGTTGCCTTTATTTATAACCTTTGATCTATGAATATCCACAAATAATTTTGAAACTAAAATCAAATTTGGGACAAACTATGCACATTTAAATGATTGTCGATTGAGGTGGAACTGGCATTGAATAACATGACTGGACAATGGAGATACCATGCATTAGGAAACTGTAGGCTCCACTGAATATATAGTTATCAAAGGTACCAGGATTATAATTTAATACGCCAGACGCGCATTTCGTCTACATAAGACTCATCAGTGACGCTCATATCAAAATATTTATAAAGCCAAACAAGTACAAAGTTGAAGAGCATTGAACCTGCTTTGTTCACCTTCAATTTTGCATCTTGTCCTGCCGATAACATTTACTATTACAGTGTCTCACCATCTACTCTTGTTTCCGCAACAACAAACTCTCAACACCATACAGATCGTTTTTCCGAGGGAAAAGGAGTTAACTGTCCATTTCAGCCATATTGGCTTGACAACAAATCATGACCTTTTGGTAAATTTTTTTTAAATAGTTTTGGCAAAATATAAGAACATCGCAAAAAGCGGTTCATGAAATCACTCAACTCGAATCGGTTATTTTATCTCGTCCTGGTCATAATTTTTGTTATCATAGTTTGTCTCGATCTACTTTTATAGTTTTCGAAAAAAAAAATGCACAAACTATATAGAACTTGCTGTTACTTACAAAGGCATTAACTTCTATAAGAATTCAACTGCCGATTTGTGCCATTTCGACATATATACGTTGACGTTTACGCAGCTCATCACACAAAATAATTCAGAGTTTTGTGAGTATGTTGATCGCATCTATCCCATCGTACTTGAAATTAAGGTTAAAGCAGATACATGTAGTTACATCCCGTAACAGGGAAGTGATCGAATTGATGTTTCTTTACCGTCAAAATTAGCTACGTTATCGACAAACTTAATTGGGTAGTGAGCGAACTATTTGTATTTTAACGTTAAAAAGATTGACAATGCTGACAAGCTTTCATGTGTCGATAATCAAGTTTAATACCGATAATATTGAAAATAATTCTAATAATATGAAACAAAATATGTCCATGCACCATTTCGATTGGGCGAAAAGTAGTCCTTTCTTCAAAGTCAGAACAGAAAAAAAAGATTTATGGAAGGACGTCTTGATAGTATTATTTCCTTTACAAATTTTACCCAAAACTAATAGAAATATACTGGTAAACAATTAAAAAGGTGTTTGATAGGAATGAAGTCCTTTATTTTTCCGGACTACAATGTGTACCGTATGTGTGATGGATTTGAATTCAATCATTAACTTTGAAATCTTTTCTCATATGTATACACAAAAGGGAGGACTGGTATTTGTACTTCTGTTAGAATATGTCTTCATCCGTTTCACAAACTTTTTTCTAGTACAGTTTAAACGGGAAAATGTTGTTGAGAATTTTTTTTAATATGACAAAATAACGAGCAAAACTATTTCATGCAATGGCACACACAGAGAATATTTTTTTTAGTAAAAATCAGTAAAAAAAATTTCTCCAAAATATACCATGGCCAGGACCTGATAGTTTTTAGCAGTGTACAAATGAAAACCGTCCGGAAAACTGCGCTTGCTGTCATTCTGAGGGATCATGCAACATTTCACCTATTACCCATTAACAACATAGGTTCTCAATTACTACAAAAAGTTCTAAATCAGAGTAAACATATTAAATTCCTTATATCCAGTCGAATTTGTCTATAGGTTACACAAAGCTGGTTCTTAAAACGTTTGTATCAGGGAAAACATTTTTCTTTGACTTTTAAAACATGTAGGGGAAACGAATTTCCTAACCATTCACATATAATATTCCGTATTTCTGATTTTTTGTTCGATAACTTATACGACTTTTTTTATGACTACGTGAACTTGTGCCATTTATTTTTGCTGGTCTTTAAAAAGACAATTTACAATTGTGCAGTGAACGGAGGCACTTATACATAACCTTATAATTCTGTTTGGAAACAAAAATAAATTCCCAATATATAAATATACATGTATGAATATACATGTATTATATGTCAAGAGATTCTGGTTTCTCTTTTTGTGTGTCATAAACATTCAATTCGGATTTAAATTTAATTTACCGGATCGAAGTACAATTTTAAGTAGTACATAGATGTGCAATAATTCAGCTTCCTGTACATGTTCATGAAGTTCTAAATTTTGAATGTTGATTTCTTTAAAAAACACTATTTTTTTACAATAAAAAATCTCAAAATGTCCGTTAACAATGAAAAAGTTTGACCATGAAAAATCACATATCTAAGAAAAGCAGTCGTTTAATTGATTATAAGAAAGTTTCAGTATATCATGTCAAATTTCTTTAATTTGAGAGTTTTCCTTTAGTTACAAATGTAGCTCCATGTCTGATGGTGAAATAAAAATGAATGTCTCAGAAAGTGATGAATTAGTTTCCATAAATGACAGATGAATCGGGCCAAGCTTAGTAACTTACAGCAGTGGCGGATCTAGAAATTTTCATAAGTGGGGGCCCACTGACTGCTCTAAGAGGGGGCCCGCTTCAGTCACGCTTTAGTGATTCCCTATATAAGCAACCAAATTTTTTCCCAAAAAGGGGGGCCGGGCCCCCTGCCCCCCCCCCCCCTAAATCCGCCTCTGTACAGTAAACAAACTACTGTAACATTAACGCACTCGTCGAACTGTTTAAAAGATTTGTGTTTATGACCAAAAATTTATATAGAACTTCATTTATAAATTAATCTGAATTTCATAGCGCGTCGTCACAATAATGAAAGTTATAAAAAAAATCTATAACCAGCAGATCTATACTTCTATAAATAAAGTATTCTTGTACAAAAGGGTATTTATCATAAAATGGTCCTAGCTATAGAATAGATAGTTTACCACAGAAATATTAAACGGAAGTTTCCACAATTTTAAACAGAAGAGATTTGAAAATGAATTTAACTTTAAATAAACACTAAAATAATTTTAATACCTCAAAGGTGTAAAGAAAAAACCAACAATCTCAATCTTTAAAAGTGTCTTCATTGCACTAACCGACGAGTTCATGTTTACAGAAGAAACAGTGGATGTAACTCCAATAAATTCATTGGCATTGTAGTCATGAATATTTATCGCTTATATTAAATTTATAAAGAGTTTATCGAGGTCGCACCAACTGTTTCTACAGTTAAGATCAGTTACATGTAACATGATCTCGTCGATTCGCACGACGAAGCCATTGTTTATGACAGAACACACATTCTAGATTATGTATCTTTGTTTCCGTCAGTTCGAAAGTATTTGATCATTTCAACTCCTTTGTATTTCATAATATGTGTCATGAACAAAGACATATGTTCGATTGAATAATGATTTCCTCGTAATAATGATAGAAATTTCGGAGATCCCGTATTTGATCCTTTACCGTTAAAATGAAAATGCCAATGACAGAGGTTGATTATAAAAAACGTTTTACTGTGTTAAAAAAACTTCGACTTAAACAATGAAAACTTACACGTTGGACATGAAATATTTTGTCGATGAAGAAAATCAAATTATATCACTTCTGAAATAAGTTTGTCGATAACGTAACTTATTCTGACGGTAAAGAAACGCGAATTCGATCACTACTCTGTTACGGGCTGTAAGTCTGTCCCATTTCTTGACTTGCATCTAATAATTGAAAATGAGGATCGGTTGATAACCGCACTATGAAACAAAAGGAACGACTTTATCTTGACAATTGCGAACTTTCTAGGTAGCAATATTCCAGATGTATATATCTCCTAGTTGATACGATATTCCAGAGTTTGCATTTCTATAAATCATGATTTTCTCGATAGGAGATTGTTGTTTACATGGAAAATATTGAACCAGGATTTCCAGGTGATCAAGTTAAATTCATCGTTTTGAACATTTTACAGACGACATCTTGATGGTCTTTCTTACTTTTGCCTTTTTGGTCAGATAAGCTAACAGACATTCAATTATAAATTGACTGTTAACAAAACTTTGAATTTTTGAAAAACTAAGGCTTTTCTTCACCTTAGCTGTATTTGGCAAAACTTTTAGGAATATTTGGTCCTCAATGCTCTTCAACTTCGTACTTAACTTGGCCTTTTATAACAATTTTTGATTCGAGCGTCACTGATGAGTCTTTTGTAGACGAAACGCGCGTCTGGCGTAAATATTAAATTTACTCCTGGTATCTATGATGAGTTTATTCATCAACGTATTTGATTTCAAGCTTTGATTGTTGCTGTTGATATTCTAAATAAGCAACATTCAATATACCTTTATTGTTTCTACCAACTACATTGATATTTCCATTTTTAGTGTACTTTTCTTCTTGATTTGGTGCACAGGTTTACATTTTCTTTTAAGTGTTTCATGAATATATTAACATGCCTCCATTCATCATTATGTATCGATATATAAACTTGCATCAGTAGGGTAGCTTGGAGAGTTCTTTGATGTACTTTAACTTAATTGTGTGATTCATTGTTTTTCTATGTACCTTTTTTTATTCAATTGACATTGAAACTAGATACTTTTAAATCTATAAAATTTATACCAACCAAATGTATAATGTGCATCCCTAAAAAATGAATAATTGACCAACGAACAATGAAATTATGTCAAGGTCAAATGGACCCTACCAGAAGGAACTTTACTCTATTCAAACGTTACAAACACTAAATATAGTATAATATCTGAGAAATACAACAAATTACATAACTGAAAATTGCCCAATGAATCTTACAAGTTAAGGTCAGATGAAACCTGTAAGACGGATATGTATATGTATATATTTTAAAATCATTTTTTACACCAAATATAGTTGCCGTATTGCTGAGAGTATCTAAGAAATAGACCACCACAATCACTCAACAATATCCAATGAACTATGAAATGGAGGTCAAGGTGAGATGAAACCCATTCCATGCACTAAATATAGTTGACATCATGCTTATTGTACCTGAGATACCGTAATGGACTTGGATATGGATATGCAACTTAACAGAAACGCAGACGTTTGCAAATAACTCATCAACCAAATATAAATATCCTTTTATGCATCAACTAACATGTCAAAAATCCATCAAAACTCTGACAAAAAAGGGTTCCTAATTTTCATCAAATTAATATGTTCACTACCTGATTATGCATTAATTTTGACACAAAATGTTAAACAACCTTTCATCATCATTATCATCTATCATCTATTTGTGATAGCTTGGTGAATACCTAGCATAGGTGGATTCAGGGGGGCCACTGCCTGGATAAATGCTTCTGTGTTTTGTGTTATGTGCAGTTGGGTATAAATTTTATAAGTGTGTTTTCCACATCACATTTCATTCGTAAAATTACTGTGAGTTGGGAAAGGACTAGTATTGAGCATAACAATAATAATCATAAAAGTGTTATTGTTGTTTTCCAACTTAAAAATAAATAAAAAACTATGAAGAATAAAATCAATATTTATTTTTCGGAAAGTTCTTTTCATAAAATGAACAATAACTACATACTATTAAAATGTTCCAATTTCCATTTATAGAGTCTTATGTACAGTAAAAATAACAAAATATGCAAAATTATTGTTTATTTTCTCAGGCTGTGTGCGCCTCTTAAATGAGGATGCAATCATTTTTTCTATTTGAATTTCCATCCAATCCATTAGTGATGATATACCTTTAGATGAAAAACTTAACAATGAACAACCATCTGATCACATTTTCCTGGTGAAAATGATTTATTTCCAAATTGGAGAAAATGCTTCAAAACTTGTTCATGAAAATAAATGAATTATCCTGAGGTATGGTTAAGATGTTAGAAGAGCTAAAAACTATTCTCACATTCAATTTCATATCTTAGCTTGAAATTATTGTTACAAGAATTCAAACTGTTTCAATTGTTCCTTCAAATACCAAAGGGACGGATTTGTCTCTTGTGAAATATCATCTTCTTTCCTAAAGGTATAATACACATCAAACTCTTAATAGTATAAAATTTGATACTTCAACTACATACTAGGGCTGGTGAGGTAATATGGAACAATCTATATTGCATGAAAGTTCAAACCAGCTGAAATTAAAGAGAGGTAACAACACCAGCCAAAAAAGGGGAGGTAACAAAAATAAATTTTACTATCTCTACATAAGAATATATATATATAAATTATATAAATCTAAAGAACTAAGAAAAATACTAATTTCTTTTAAAAATTTAAAATAAAATATGTATTTGGAAGAATTCAATCCTTTATTAAGTACATATAACTTGAAGTCTTACATTTATAAAAACAAACTTAATCAACTTTCATTTCACAGTTTATTTGTTTTTCCTATTTTACCAAAATGTAATAGATATCTCGAATTAGGAGTCATTAGGTTATAAAAATTCAGAGAAAAAAAAGAATAAAAATGATTAAAATACTGACAAAAGAACAATGATTAAATGCATACAAATGTATAGCATAAATGCAAAGTTATGTAACTATGGTTACACTGGAAGAGAAAAATTGGACAACAATCTATTTTTTATAGACAAGGAATGATTAAGATAATGGAATATATTGTATCAATAACCTATTTTCTAACGACTACAATCTCTTATACTTTAAACTAAAATTGCCTGTTATTATCCAATCTGGAGATTCAAACTTTAAAAAAAATTATGCAATGTCCATTTCATTGTACACAAAAAAATGATTAACCGCAGATTGCATTGAATTGGATATGTGAAACTGAATATATGATTTTAATGTACAAAATCCCAGTTGTATGGTATATAATTATATATAAAATTACAAAATTGCACAATGAGCAAAAACAAGCATTTCTACTGTAATACTACTATCTGATTCATGGGTTAGTGTACAGATTTGACAGTTAAAAACTTATTCAGACTATTTCTTTAAATGGTTTCTTTGTTTATGAAATGTTTCTATTAGGACACTCAATGAATCGATAATATCATTTTGTACCATCCTCAATGAAGATCATTAAAAAAAAATAACATTGTGAATATTTTTCTCAGAATTATTACATTTATATGTAAATGTATGTAATTTACATCAGCTGATTTGATAAGAAGATTTTTTTGGTCCTTTTATTTCATAAACTTTTTGAAAAGGGAGACAATAATATATTTATCTTGTACATTTCAATTTTTGTAAAAAAGAGTATCAAATCTCCTTTCGTTGTGTTTTGAGATTCTAATGTTCGGTATTTCAAATTTTCAGCTGTTTCAAAATGTGTCTTCTTTCTTTTATCACAAAAAATACTATAGAATCATGGGAAATTCCATCTCATGTGCATATACAAAATAATTCCAACAAATCGAATTGGAATTACCCATGATTCCAAAGTCAATTGTCATTTCCTGTTTATTTCATGGCTGTTAATGGTTCTTCGACATCACGTGGGGTGTTCCTGTATGGCTTGTGTTTGTAGTAGTTGTATGAGATGCAGAGAATGACGAGGAAAACACAGGCTAGACACAGACCGACAACAACTCCGATGATGACCGTCTGTTGTCTTTCTGCTGCTACATCTGGGTGCTTGTAATTGGATTCTATAAAAAAATATATAAGAAAATGAATATGTAATTATAGGGAAGAACTTGAAGGATTTGCTGAAAAATGAAAAACAAAACTTTTATTTTTCTTGATCCTTTGCTAATCAAAGATATATGTAGCTCCGATTGATAGCTTTTATTAATTTAAAGTCCAAATACATAGTAGTATATAAATATTTTGATATGAGCGTCACTGATGAGTCTTATGTAGACAAGAGGCGCGTCTGGCATACTAAATTATAATCCGAGTACCTTTGATAACTATTGTTAATACCAGTAAATTAAACTATTCTTTTCTTTACAAAAAATCAATAACTATCTATTATTACAAGCATAAATCCATTAAATTATACATCCTTTTCAACTTCTGACAATAGGTGTGTCTAGGGACAAGCATTAATCAATATTTTACAATTTAATAGTTAAAACAGGAACTTTTTCCAGAATTGCTGGGAAATATTAAAGTACTGTGTTTGGATTTCATTGTAGTATGATTTACTAGAAGTTTAAAGTAAGTGAAAGTATATAATTGTATTTATTAGGTATTTGGATGTTGCTGTAAACTTTAAACAGTGTATTCCTTTTCTCATCTTTACTCAAAAATAATTATGTAAAAACAGGTTAATAATTAAATAAATAGTAAATATTTCATACAGTCAATGGGAGATAACTTTATATGTTCTTTTTGTAACACATGTATGATTCATTGGGCTGACTGATATATACAGACATGCAGCCTTCAGAGTGCAGAATATGAAGCACCTAATAGTCTGAAAATTAGACACTATAGTCAATATGTTCTTAACAAAGTGTGTAATGGTCAGAACTTGAGTATTCAAAATTACTGTAATCTGTAAATTCAGATTTTGGCACTGGTCATATCTTTGTTCCATTTAGTCACTTATAATTTCTAAGTTAATTTAAACGCACTGTCACATTGTCCAAATTTAATGTAGAAATGTTTGTTTCATATGTTTCTGTCTGTCAAAAAGAATTTTTATACAGGGTGGTTTTTAATCATTGTGAGAAAAAACAAACAAAAAATAACATTTCATATAATTTTGAAGGGTCCTTAAAATTACATCATGTACATCATCTGTTGTCCTGTTGGCATTTCTTTAATGCACAAAACTTCCATAGCAAGCAGACAAGGTTTTGAAATGAAAAAGTACAAATAAAATGTTTATCAACATGGGAGATAACTCTGCTTCAATTGTAACTGGTTTAAAAAGAGATAACTCACCAAGCTTATCTCCCTCACAATATATTGCTGGAATGATGGTTGACAGGATAAATACCAAACAGCTTTCTAATGAAATCATCTTGACAATAAGTTTTCTGTGCAAATCTGAAAAAACAATGAAGTCCAGGTTAAATATATCAAAATAATACCTAAATGAGTTATTTCAAAATAATACCTAAATGAGTTATTTCAAAATAATACCTATATAAGTCATTTCAAAATAATACCTAAATTAGAGGTGAATGCCAAAAGAATAACTAAGGGTCCTCACTAAGGATTTTTGAAGGCCAGGGACTCATCACTGTTGGCCATGGTCATGATGGTGAGTCCAACAGTAAGAAAAAGATATTTTATTGCAATATAATTTATCATTTTAGTCTTTATGACCTAATCGAGCACTGAAATGCCTTTAAATTCAGATTACTTTTTACTTTTGCTATAAAATGATATGTGTGTTCAGTTAATACAAAATATTTCAATCTTGATCCAGTTTTGAAAATGGTGAGTCGATCCAGACAGATTTTCTTTAGTCCAGGACTCTCGACTCTACTTACAATGACTTAGTGAGAACTATGAGTACTTAAATTGTCCCTGTACACTATTTGCTATTGCTAAATTACCATATGAAACTGTACATGTATAAATGTAGATGATAAAACTTTCTGTTGGCCAGTATTAAAAATTAGTTTTCGTTGCATTGCTGTTTTATTGAAATATACATGTGAAATGTACAGGTGCATCACAACAAAAGTACATTTTACAAACTTTAATGTATACATACATGTATATCATATACATTATGCATTTTTCAGAAAAACTTCTTCACTTTTTTCTATATTCAGAGAGTTTTTACCCAGTTTAAAATAAACTATTCTTTACTTTAATTTCTCACCATGACAATATCAGACTGAGAGACTCATTTAAACTTCACGACTGCAATGCTGGTGCTTTTCTTTATATTCTATTTTGTTTGTGTTGTTTTCATGACTAGTGTATGTGTGTAAATATTTGGTTATTCAGTCGATTTTAAAAGCTCAATAAATCTTTTGTGTTTATTTAGTTTAATCAATATAAGCTTTAAAAGAAAATTTATAAATTTACCAACAAAAATTGCCTTTGAAAAATAACTTGAAGCCATCAGATGATATTGTCATACATGTTTAGAATAAGGATAAAGCTTTGTACATGTTGTATTAGACCAACCCACTGAATCTGATCTGTAATATGCTATTTCACTAAGTAACAGTTCGTAGGAAAGCATGGCACCCTGACATAAACACATAATTTTAACTTGCAGAGAGAACACAAGACCCTCCAACACTTGAAGCCAACATGTGCTGACAAGACAATGTTGATTTTTTTTTGGTTTCAAGGTGAAAAGCTTGTTTATTGCAGTTTGTTCCCACAAATGGTTTTGGTAAACATGGTAAATAGAAACTGATTTCTTCCCATATGTAGCACTGGTGAAAACTTTTCAATATTTTCTACAAGACAGTATGGTACTTTCAGGTCATGGGAATAACAACCCAAAATATAATAAATCAAAGGCATGTGACTTTCAGTGCCTTGTACATGTGCATGTACACATGTAGTGCATATGCAGTATATATTTTCATATGATGCTTATATGAAATTTTGATTTTTAATTATTCCAAACATGAAGTGATTATGTAACAAAACTGAAATACTTCCTTTGTTATGCATATTTTCTAGAATTAACCTTTTGATAATTTATGTACAGGTAAATCTGATGACAAAACATATATATGTCTCTGACTTTCACCTGTGTTACATGTTAACTTATTTATGCAAATCAAAATGTCAATGAACTGTGACTGAGAGAGTGGCACCAAATCTCAAAAGGCACAAGTTGTGCCACTGACTTTCTATCTTAAGTTCCATTAATGCTGACCTAATCATATTTTTTTTTACATTTGTCAACATCTGAAACAGTTACGTCTCGTCTTTGCAAATTACTTGAGACCAGACAAATATTAAACTTTTGATAATAGATTTCACAAGCAAATGTAAGGTTTTATTTGAGGTAAATAAACAATAAAACAATAAGTTTAATTTATATACCTGGTATAAAATAGTGAAATTTTTGTTATATACAATAATATAAGTATCTTCAATATTTCATGATTTACAAACTGTACTGACACGACAGTAATTGAGCATTGATGTATATTTTAAGTTTATTTAAGGCATTATTAGAAGCAACGCATATAGCAAACAGAGCACTAGAAACATCATATAACCCCATGTTACTAAGATCCACCTCACAAAGCAGCAAATAATACAGGTATACATTATACACTTGGACTGATTAAGGGTACAACTATTTAATATTTGGGAAGGGGGTCAGGGGTATTTTGGGCAGCTTGACCTTTCATTGTCATCTGTTACTGCACATGCTTATTTTGTTAAACTTAACAGCTTGAAAATTTATTTTCCCTTTTGAACATGATTATTCCCTGCATTTCATGTTGCAGAACATTTATTACTTCCCGTCTTAAGTCCATGATATACCGTTAATTATATTCAGCACTTATAATTTTTAAATTTGTCCTGGACCCCCCAACCAGAAAATCAAATCATTGACCCTTATAATTCTTTTGTACTATTATGTGTCTGTTTGTCATTTTATCTTTTAGCAATGGCATTGTCAGTTTATTTTGGATTAATGAGTTTGATTGCTGTTCTGGAATTTTTTGCCCCTCTTTTATAATGTTACTGACCATGCGAGTGCTGCTTTAACTTGTCAAGGTCGCTTTAAACTCCAATCATCATTATAATGACATTTTTTTTTTTTTTGCCATCATCTGCCTGTACCACACACCTTGAAGTTTACAGACCCAACCTGGTCGACTTGATACCATACATGCCATATACCGGCCTGCAGTAGAAATTCTTACTCGTACAGAAATTTTACAATCTTGGGAGGGAGGGACTTTGGGAAAATCTAGACTGAAGACCTAAGTAATTAGAATCTTAGTTTATTATTTTTTTTATAAACATAGAGTTTAAGGTACTGCTGTTTTATAAATCGTGGTTGTCCCAGGCTCTTAATCAGTCCAGTTGTAAAATGAACACCAGAAATATTTGTTGCGGAGATGGATCTTGGACTAGCCTTCAAAACACTTAAACAGAAGCACAATCCAGGAAGTGCTAGAAAATGATATGAATACTTCATACATTTAATGCATTGGAATGTGTATTCAGAAACTACATTTGTCATGAAATAAAATCATGACATTGAAGTTCATTGGTGACAATGTGGACAATGTTAGAACTATGTCACACATTGTTTTAAAGAAACATGGCGCATTAAATGATTAATGAAGTGTGGATATTTTAAAATACATTATCGGGTGGCACAAACAAAATCTGGACACGTGTAGACCTGAAGATAGAATAACAAGACTCCCCCTTTTTTCAAAACCGTTTCCCACGTTCAATCAAACTTATGTAACAAAATTGAACATTTCCTTTATAGCGATAATTGTGAACTGTACATGGTATCACGCTTTTATATGCTTTGTGATAACCAATGTAAATGCGTTACGACATTTTTACAAGTATTCTGACTTTGGTTTGACCTAATAAGTACGTCTAGAGGTCAAATTTAACATCCAAACTTAGAATTTTCCGTGTCGTTATGCGTTACTCACCTTGATTTCAAACAATGAATTATTAGCAGGTTAATTATGGTTATCAATATAAAATATATATACCTGAAGATTATATCAACGCGTCAGTATAGCTATAGGTAAACGCCACACACTGTTCACTGCTTGCGGATTTACACACCAATTTGTGTACTCGTATTACAAACGTATTACAAATACCATTTGAGGCACCCGAGGGTATAAAAAATCTTTAAAAGGATTACCACATAATAAAAAGAAAAACAAGGAACCAGTCTATGTAACTTTAAGGCAAAGTAGACAATTGAACTCCATTATTTCAAAACAATAGACAATTTAATATTTAAATTTGTGCATTTCCGACCGTTTACCCTGTTTTATCAAGTTCCCATTCTTTCGTTAATACCAAATTTTAATGTATTATTTTAAGATTATAAAGATGACATTAATCCTTTAAAGGAAAGATTAAAACATAAATATAACTCTAATTAACGATGATCTGTATAGATAGTAGACAATGGGGTTTATGACGTATTTTTTTTTTTAAATCAATGATGAAATGTAAAAAACGTTTTAAAATAATACAAAAAAAAAAATCACAAACAGACAAATTAAAGTACTAGAAATATTTAACTTAAAAAGGGGGTAAGGTTTTTTGTCTAGAACATTTTTTTTTCGTGCCCCCCCCCCCCCCCCCCCCCCACCGCCTTTTTGAAGTTAAACGGCAATTATAATAGAGAAACACAACAATCAAAATTCATCTCTGATACTGTATCAAATGTATACAGGTGCTGTGTCGTGCCAAGGTTAACGCATTTTTTTTTTTACATTCTATAGACAAAATAATGTCATAAACGCAATATATATATGTTAAAGAGAGAGCTAAAGACTATGATATAAAGCTCTCGAAATTTTATAAATATATATATTAATGAATAACACGTTTTTTTCTAATTTCAGTCAAATATTTGTATACCCTGAATAGTCTATTACGTTCCAGCAAAGTTAAAGTAATATTTCATGTGTATTAAATTATCCCGAGAAACGTTTTCTACAGTATCTTCCTCGCTTACTCAGCGTTGGCAAGCATATAGCACTTAGATATATTGAAATGTTACCGTCACGACTATATATGTCTATGGACCATCAAGATCAATCATTAACCTTAGACAATGGAAGTTCATCACTATAATCAGTTTTAAAGTTAGCAAAATTCATTGCCAAATGTCATGTCATAGCGGATAAAATTTCTAGATTGTAAACTTCTGTGAACAAGACCCCATACATCATATAGGAACACATGTTAATCAATCATATGCCATTTTTTAGGGAAATAGTGAAGGTCTATTCACTGTCAGTATATAAAGGTAAGCTAATAATATAATCATTCTATGTACCAAAGAATTGTTCATACATAAACTTGTCATCGCGCTTGGATCTGCATCTTTTCCGTCATCACGGCCAGTTAGGATTGAGACCCCGTTCAATTTATTTTCAATGCAGAAGCCCAGATATGATTTCCTCTTGTATTACTTTATCATACTTTTTAAAATCTGTTGAGTATTATGCTGGACATTTCGCTAAAAAGATACCAGAATTAAAAAAAAATCAGTCAGTTTTAAGTGTAATCTTTCTAAATATTTTGACGAAGTCCAAGACTGGGAAAATCTTTTCTTTGGACTCCTCTCTACATTAACGGAATATATGCATAGACATAAATGAAGGATGATAATGGTATGAAAGATCATAGTCCTGTGTGAAGATTGTTGGTAGACTAAGAGAAAGATATTTCAGTGTCATGTAATACATTGTTTTTCATGTATGAATATCTTCTGCATGATATCCATCTTTTTAGACATTAAATGAAAAAAGGTCGATATTTAAATTTTTATCTCTGTAAACAAAAATGAATGGATCCAGCCGGCATCAGTTGAAAACTTGTCTTTAATATATAATTCTTTTATTTTCTATACAGTCACATCTACAGACTCTACAGTCTGTATAAACCCAATGTTTCCTCAGCTAACTTAAGTGTGACCTTTATTTATGGGACAGTGTTACCTGTTCATTTAGGTATATACTTTCACGGTCACTGGTCATGGCGGTTTAAATTTGTGGTTCACTAAACCAAGGAGGTTATATATAAGAGATAACATTCTTGACTATACCCAAACGAAAAGATGATATCTATATTCCATAGTCATTTTTTTCAGTGTTTATTTCATTTTTTCAGTGTTTATTTCAAAAATGAGGCGAATATAAAAATGGAAAAACTTAAATTTTGATAAGACCGTACGACGGCTGTATAGCCGATCAAGGTCGTTAAACACTTCCATCCTCATTGAATAAGACGTACCATAGATGTACATTGCCCGAAACATCATATACATACTTGAAAATGGGGAGTGGGAAACAGGGGTTTGTTTAAAGGAATATAAGAATTTTCATTCAATAGGAGATGGTATCCGAAATATCGGCGTATAGTATTCGACAGTGTCTCGGACTATTATACTAGCTTTATTATAATAGTCCCAGACAGAGTGTAGTCAGTATGGATATTGTTTTATTTTCGTTTATTTGGATAGCAGGCAGAAATCTTGAAAATCGTATTATTGTTTCGTGCTTAACGGTTTGTTTACATAACAATTGTACGTTTTTCTATATATACGTCCCTCAATTTTGCAATATATATGCTAGTATTTGGCAATAAATACCACAATCTACAGTAAAAATAATAGTTTTTTTAATAAATCAAATACAACGCATCGGATATACAGAGACATATATACTTTTTATATGTCCTTAGGATATACTATCACAAACAAAACAATCCGATTTGAACTACTGGAAGTGAAACACACACTAGAATGGTACTTATATATTTATCCGAATCAGCTGTTTTGTTATCTAGTTTTATCTTAAATGATCGATTCTAAGAAGTCACTGATAAGAATATCAATATGGTAATTATGTTAAAATCAATATCCTATGATAAGCATTTGATATATTGAAGGTTAGTCCACAAATAACCTCCCCAACAGCCATAAAGGTATTTTAAAGATAAACTGTTCAATAACGTTATCTTTTGGTATAAATCACACATGTATAAACAAAGCCACATTTAATAAATTAACACACTAAACTGAGATCACTACCTTATATCTAAAATATTATAATAATTCCTGTTCCATTTGGACATTAGTCAAAGTCAATTGTTCGATGACAAGGTGAAACAGTATGTTATGAGTGAGATTTAGCCCGAGGACTACTTGAAACAGAGGTGACCTTCAAAGGTACATCTGCTAAATTACATATAGGACAGTCAAACTGAGAGGTAAGTTTTATTTTCTTAACCAGCTGCTTCGATCTCTTTATTTTCTACAGTTTATCTGATTTTTGTCTGTAAGCTCCGTCCATCGATCTATCTTGTATTCTTTCTTTGACATTTTCTTTGAACCCCTAAGAGTCCTTAGATCGAAAGACATAACATCTTATTTTAAGTGTAAAAAAAGAATACCTTGACAAGAAAGACCTTTTGAGGGGTATCGTTTGGCTCCACGCTATGTAAAAATAAAATAGAATGTCTAGTCGAAATGGGACCGTTAAGTCTGATGTCTATAGGTGTTTCACAGAGTATTATACCGCTCTCTCTTTCAAGGAAGATCTCTTTTAGAAAAAGTCCTGCCAAACGAGTCGCAGATGAACTTTTACAAGACAGCGAGGTAGCACAAATGTCCGCTAAATATTTTTCACTCACAGATTAATTAATCAACATTTATATATATCATCTATCATCATTAAATACAATAATATTATTTTTGAATATTAAAAGACTTTAATTAATTAACAAAAGTGCGGCCACTTCCATTTTGAGACACACAAAAAAAAGGTCTTATAATTAGCAAAAATACTAATTTTGTAAAGATTTCTGTATTTTTTCCATTAAATAATGATGCTAGTACCTGATGCATTGTATTGTTAAAATAACAACCCATTATTATTTAACACAAGTATTCTGCTGTCCAATAGATAGCTAAAAGTTGACATTTGCAACAACTTTGCAAAAATGCTTATTACATTGCCTTATCGGGGCCTTTTATAGCTGTGTTATAGTTATAGTTAATGTCTGTGTCATTTTGGTCTCTTGTGGACAGTTGTCTCATTGGCAATCATACCAGATCTTCTTTTTTATTTTTGGGCCAAAACAGGGGTCTTATCGGGCCTACTCCTTAAGTATTTACAACACTTTTACACCTATCCGTGAGGTCATCGTGTTATTCAGCACTAACAGGGGCGGATCCAGACATTTAAAAAAGAGGGGTGCCAACTCAGGACAAAGTAGGGCTGGGGTTCCAACTATATGTCCCCATTGAAATGCATTGATCGGCCAAAAAAAGGGGGTTCCAACCCCCGGAACACACCTCCTTGGATCTGCCAGTGACTTATATTATGTCGCTCAAGATATTTTTGAATGTTTAAATTCTAATTGGAGACCAGAGTAAGATAAACTTCCATTAGAATAGAAGAAATTGTTACACTATGATTTTTATAATTGTTTGAAAGATGTTTTAAATAAAAAGCCGTTGTGTGACTGAAATAAAAACTGAAAATCGGTCTCACTTCTTTTTGAACATGGCCACATATTCAATTATAATAAAAATCCTAAGATTATTCTTTAAATGTGCTCTCTTGATTCGTTTTATAATTTGTCCCCGTCCTGGATATGCATATAAATTGTCCGTGTTTGGACCAATATCATATGAAGCAATCATTATCCAGTCTCTCATTTGCTATGTTTCACATTGAATAGGAAAATTAATTTGCAGAGGTTTATTACTGGAACCAAGATTTGATAAAAAGTGGACAAAAGCCAAAGAATGTCGCCGACCGAAGCGAGGAAGTAAATACATGTATAGACAAAAAAATGAAACTTTATTTATTCCGTATTAAGGGGAGACAACTATCCAAATAACGTGGTTTAAACAAATAAATATGTAATATTGATAATGGAAAGCAGATACAGACAACTTTTTGCAACAGACTCGACAAATTTTGAAAAAAAAAACCTGAACTTGCTATGTATGTTATCAGAAGTCAATAACTAGTGGTTGAAAAAATGATAAATTAAAAAAAGATGTTTCATCTATGTAAATATATTATTTTTGGGAGTATATATACCGATTCCGCCAGAAAATTCATTATATTGTATAGGTGAACCATTTAACAAAATTGGAAAAAAACCTATACTTGCTATGTATATTACAAGAAGTCCATTTTAATTTACTAGTACTGGTAATGAAGTTCTGGTATTATAAAATTGGCGAGCTTTAAATATACATGTGTTTCACACGCAGGTGTATTTAATATCTATATTGGTATTGCTAATAGATAATTAAACATAATTTCTAAAGCACATTGTAATTGCATAACTTTAGATAATACGAACATGGGTACATGCAAAAATCAATAATTCATTGGACATTTTCAATTAAGTAAATTGAAAACCAAGTTGGTAAAATTAGTACAACAAGGAAGAAATTTAATGTTTTTGACATAAAAAAAACTAAGTTAAAATTATGTCAGGGATTTGAAAATTTTCAGGTAAAATATTACTTTTTTTTGTTGTATTTCCAAATGAAAAACCCTGTATGTCCCCCTCACCCCAGGTTATTGTCACAAGTGACAGTGAAGGCAAATAAATGGCTCTATATTGACCAGTAAACAATGGTAGATAGAATAAGTTGTGTAATATTACATGTTTGTTATGACAAGATGTAAAATCTTTTATTTATGTTTTACAACTTGAGGAAGGCTGAATTAAAGGTTGGTTGACATTTCTTCGGTTATAATTTTGCTTGTACTCAGAAATATACACATATTTTGTTCGTGTATATTTAAACAAAGTGTATGTTATTTTAATTTTCGTTTTAGTCTTTATGTATCCATTATGATGATTATGCCAATTCGACTCAAAAATCAGATAAAAAGAATAAATATGTCAATTTGTGACGGATAAAAATATTTAAACTATAAAAGATATCATTCATAAAACATAATATTTGAGTTTTGACAGAATTAAAGAGAAATGAAAACAATCTGTACGTACTTATTCATTCCTTCCTTTGTTTAATTCGTCAAATTCCCTGTTTCTATTTCATAGAAATGGATAATCTTTTAAACTATAATAAAGTGATAAAATGGTATTATGAATCAGGAATTAATTGCCTTTGATATACAGTCCGTTAATTACATGTAGATACAACAAAATATGTCATAAAAAAATACTGATTATACTTTTTTATATATATACATTTCCACAATTTAAGTTCAAACCTAGTAATATAAATTAAGTTTCGGTTCCGCCAAATTTATAAAACTAATAACATGACGAAGGAACCACTAAAGTTAGCTAGCTATTATTCAACATTAAATATTGGAAACCATTAATTGACCATATTAACCTTATTTTCTTCTCACCATAAAATGTTATGTGATGTCACTTAAGTTTTAAGATAGTTTGTTGCAAAATGTTATTACTAATTTTCAGAAAGACGAGATGGCAACATTTACCTTACTTGTGGCTGCTATTGTTATTGTAATGTGCCATGCAGATAAGGAAGGTAAGAAACGAGTTAGAGTTATCTATCTTTGCACGTTGACTGAAATAAAGAATTTTGTGACTATTATAATACAAATGAAATGTCACGGTGGGTATGGTTGTCCTGCGAGAGAATGTTCTGTGCTGGTGATTTGGTCCTGTCAGGTGCTGGTGGGTCCTGATTCTGTGCTGGTGGGTTTGTTTACATTATATCAGAACGGCAATAAAACGACAGTTTTGTTGCTTAATTTTTCTCTGATGCGTCATAAGTACCATGCAAAGTATATTACAACAATATTATATTGCAAAAGTCGTGCAAGTTCGTTAAACGGAATTGTCCTGACGCTGTGCTGGTGACAAGAAAAACGGTCCTGGTTCTGTGCTCCTATGTCCTGGTTCTGTGCCTTTATATTTTAGTTAAAAGTGGCATATATTCTAGATCATTGATGCTGTACTGTTATTGACTAATTAACTGTTGTCTGCTTTCTTGAAATTGACATTCTTGTGAATCTGTTTACTGTTATTATGAGAGAAAAAATACCCCTATTTTTTTTTTTAAATTAACTGTAATTTTATTTATTGGCCTGTTAATGGAACCCTTCTTGCCCCCTTTTAAGATAAGAAAATGTGTTTACGATTTTCGGGATTACGATCATTTTGCAAGATCACCAAAATACGTTGTAATTTATACAATACTTATATAAAGTAGATGATGTGGTATGTTTGTTGTCAATGGACTTTCCATAAGAAACCAAAGGAAGTATGTGTTAACAACCATACGTCATCGTACGACCTTCAACAATAACCCATAAAATAAAAATGTAAAAGGTTTTGCATAAAAATGGAGAGCAAAAATATAGAACAAAAGACTTTCTGAGCGTTTGAATCATATGTCTAGCAGCTTAAAACACATTTGTTTGTGAACAATTTAGTGCTGACTATAAGAATGACAATAGTATTGCGGGTTTGTTTGTTTGGTTTTTTTTTGGGGGGTGGGGGATAAGTTAGAGCGAGGTTACAGTGAAAGTTTTAAGCTTGGAGTAGTTTCCAGTAAGATTTAAAAGTTGTATATTTTAAAAGAAAAATGTATCTTATAGCTATTAAGAACCACTTGCTGTATCTGTAAGATTTTTTCATCATATTTTTTTTGTCTGAACGGTTATCAGGTATTTTTTTTCGAAAGTTCGATAGAACACTAAAAAAAATCACTATTCAATGAAAGGGCAGACTAGAATATGTCAATTTCAAAAATTAAAATACCCCGTAGCTTCATACTACCAATTGAGTAGAAAACAAGTATATAAGTTTAAAAAAGAAATTCTTAGATTAAACACCTACATTTAACTTTAAAAGGTCATAACAGTTTAAAACAATACAAATCTACACACACACAAAACTGGCTTAATTTCAACTGGTTATCAACCCGAATCGCTATAAGATCATATATAAGCTCACCTGTGTCGAGGGGGTCGTGTGAGGTTCATGTAGTGTCTTGACGTCCGCAATTACATAAAGATATAATCTGAAATTACTTGACCAAATGTTACCAAATGGTTTTTCAAGAGTGAATCTAGGGAAAACAACATGACCACTGTCTGTTAAAATGTATTCGAGTTTTTAGTGACGTTTCGTCCCCGAGGGTATCACCAGCCCAGTAGTCAACACTTCGGTGTTGACATGAATATCAATAATGTGGTCATTTTTATAAATTTCCTGTTTACAAAACTTTGAATTATTCGTAAAACTATGGATTTTCTTATCCCAGGCATAGATTACCTTAGCCGTATTTGGCACAACTTTTTGGAATTTTGGATACTCAATGCTCTTCAACTTTGTACTTGTTTGGCTTTATAAATATTTTGATATGAGCGTCACTGAGGAGTCTTATGTAGACGAAACGCGCGTCTGGCTTACTAAATTACAATCCTGGTACTTTTGATAACTATTTACACCACTGGGTCGATGCCACTGCTGGTGGACGTTTCGTCCCCGAGGGTATCACCAGCCTAGTAGTCAACACTTCGGTGTTGACATGAATATCAATAATGTGGTCATTTTTATAAATTTCCTGTTTACAAAACTTTGAATTATTCGTAAAACTAAGGATATTCTTATCCCAGGCATAGATTACCTTAGCCGTATTTGGCACAACTTTTTGGAATTTTGGATACTCAATGCTCTTCAACTTTGTACTTGTTTGGCTTTATAAATATTTTGATATGAGCGTCACTGATGAGTCTTATGTAGACGAAACGCGCGTCTGGCGTACTAAATTACAATCCTGGTACTTTTGATAATTATTTAGTTACAGCCGATTCCATTGAGTATGTAGGCAGGGGTTATATCTTTGGTTAGCTTGCTTGTTAGCTAAACCGTGAAGTCATTGTTAGGTAAGGTATACTACCCTCCTTTCGAAGTAGTCTGGTCCTACAGACAGAAAGATGTGTCATTTGTCGGACTAGTCTACTCTTAAAGTAGGGTAGTTTACATAACCTAACAATGTCTTTTCTGTTCTGCAAGCAAGATAACCAAGGATATTCCCTTTGTTTACACACTCATTGAAATCGGCTTTAATATTGAAAAAGTTCAACCAATTAGGGCAAAACTTACCGAGTAAAAAAAAAATCAAAAGGCCAATGTCTATCTACCTTGCACATTTCAGAAAATTCAGATCAGATAACGAAACTGGGTCCAGCAACATTTATAAGCAATTTAAGATTTTGACCCTCACAGTTTCCATTCACCACAAATATTCTCGTTACAACGAATCATTTTAAATACAAAAATACCAGTTGCAGCCTTTTGTTTATCTATTAATATATGTACACGGATAAAGCTATGAAAGGCAGCAGGGTCACCAGAGTGAGGAGTCCATGTCATCTGAAATAAATGCTAGTAAGCATAGATCTAGAAAGCGACAGATAATCATGACATTAAAAAAACTCTCTTCTTTTCGACTTTTTTCAAACAAATTGACACATACAATGAATTTTATAGTATTGTGGAATTTTTAACTTCTGTTAAATTCATTGGTTACACCTTTTACTAGGATAACAATCCTGTCAAGTATGAGCTGGGTAAAATATTTCAGAAAAGAAGATGGAAATGTGAAAGTTTCCGTGCGTCAGGTGCAAGAGCATACGAACAGCTAACATGCCTCGTCAGGGTGGAAGCCAAAAAGTCCACGAAAATTTGATTTAAAACCTTTATTCGTTCCAACAAAGTTATTGAGATTTTGTTGAGGATTTAACCATCTACGACAACAAGAATTTTTCTTTTAGAATTTACAGCTCTTCTATAAATATATGCAAAGCAAACCATTGATCAAATTGCTTGCTATGATTGTTTGGATGTTTGTAAACGACAGGTAAGTTGTCTGTTTACTATATACTAGAATTTGTTTGGACAATAAACATTAACTTCAATTCTTGTCAGTTTTTGTTTGTCCAATCAAATCCCAGTATGTATTGAAACTCCGCCTACCCATTGTTTGAAAACATCCAAGCAAACATAGCAAGCAAGTCATTCAATCAAAGTTTTTTTTTGCATGCTTTTATGGAAGAGCTGTACTATATAATACAAAGAAGCGTTTAAGTCTTTCGCCAAAAAATACTATCAATTTCTTTTTGTCCTATGTAAACTTCCGTACCATTTCCTTCCATTCATGATCATTAAATTTTAACTGTAAAATATTTCTTGGTACCTTCTTAATTCCTTTAAAGTCTTATGTAAACATGATAATGACAATAACTGTTGTGAGCACAAGATTCACTGCACACTTTTAAAGTTCTGCTTCATCAAACATTAAAATGTGAACTTAAGTTTTGAGACTTTTTTAATCGACACGATTGGGATTTTTGTATATGAGAACACGGTTTATCTATTAGTTGAAAATGCGGCTTTGAACTAGCTTTCAGTACCTGCGAGCATTCGTTGTTCAATAATGTGTGTCTTTATGTTATTATTTTATGTGAGAAATTGTTGTGTTGGTACACCACTGTAACAATGAAGGAGGAAATGAGGAGGGTTGATTGGGTGGAAGTGGGAGGGGGTATGCGGAGCGCTAACAAACATGTCTATGCGGCATGGGCTTTGATCATTGTTGAAACATCAATGTAAGGGGCATTTAATATCTTAATAAAACTATTCTTATTTTAGATACTATATCTTGTTATCTGATATTGGACGAAAGATGTTGCCCTTTTATGTAATTATGTAATACAAGTTACGATCATTTGAAAACACATATTAAACAGCCAAATGGATGCACAAGAGCTAAAATAGGAGTCATAGATCCTATTGACAACAATTATCTGCCCAATTTTATTGATTTTTTAACATTTGTTTCAAATATGACCAACTTCTTATCCAAAATCACCAGCACCGTATCAGGACCCACCAGCACAATGACAGGACCCACCAGCACAGTATCAGGACATGAATAAATTGAGAAAATGCTAAATTTTAATAAATTGCAATGTTTTTTCACAAAATAGTTTTGTCGTGTGGATTGCGGTATAGAAAGCGGACTCTATGAGCATTTTTGTTTTATTTTTTCAGTTCTTGATTTTCTGAAAATGAGCATTTTTGTGTTACGCTTACTGAAACAGTTTACAGGGTCAACTTTTTAATGGTTTACATATGAACCCATAAGAAACAAAATTGAAAAATCTCAACTGTTTTCTTCAATTTTTTATGAGTGAAAACGTCAAAAATCATCATTTTCGTCTTTGTTTACATTTTTTCATTGATCACCAGCACCCGTCAGGACCGAATCACCAGCACAGAACGTTCTCTCGCAGGACAACCATACCCACCGTGAATGTACATTGAAAAAAAAACGAGATTTTTCTATTGCCGGACAACATTCTTAATAAAGAAAACAAGTCTCCGTATTCATCACTACTTGAAACACGAAGACATTACACTTATGAAAGACTGAACAAACCAACGCAGTTAAATAAGCAAACTGGCGCCTTTTTATTTTTTTTTTAAATTTAATTTGGAATTGAAAAAAAAATGCCTTCTGTTAAAACAAGACTTGTTCGGACTCAACAATCAAAATAAAAAAGAGGTTAACGTTGACCTGCAGTTGACAATGGAGGAAATTATCATTGACAACTCTTATTTTTATATCCGTATTATCTATTTAAGCTGATGTAGGAATCGGGCAGCACATGTCTTATATATGAAAACAATAAGATGTGTTGTATACATCAAAGACAAATGAAACTAAAGATACGAAATAACAAGAAATGCTAGTGGTTAACATACTGACTGCAATAATAAAAGCAAATGTATATAATATTTATATCAATTTCTCAATCATTTCAAGTCTAAAACAATGCTCATGAATAAAACAAAATATTTTTAATCTGCCAAAATAAAGAATTGTCCAATAAACAAGAAAAAAATTCCTGCAATACGAGATAAAAGACTAAGCACAGACACAAGCATAATTTTGTTGTGAGATATGAATTTACCAATTTCTAATAAAACTATTTATTTGTTTTAAAAAATAATATAATACTTTTTTTAAAGCATTAACATTTATAAATGAAGTAAGTTACAAAATATATGTTACTTTTATTTAGTGAATATGGGCTCTGGATCTACAAATTGTGGACAAAAGCCTATAATCATGGCCAAGGAAGAAAAACTCAGCATTCACTCTAAAGGTAATGCTAAAGATGGTTTTTGTAGCATCGTGCTCCACGCCATGGAGGACACATCAGCAAACTGTCCCTACAGATCTTTCTGTGTGGCTGTAAATCAGATGACAATGTCCTCCTGCTCTGCTAAGATTTTCTTAACAGGAACGTCGTATGATGTACTTGGAATCAAGTCTAAGGTAAGTGTACTAAATTGAAGCACTAAACAAATAATTGTGGATTTAATAAAAATTCTAAAGTAGTAACTGTAGATTAAGTTTGTATTTACAGCCGATTGCATTGAGTATGTAAGTAAAGGTAGTATCTTTGGTTAGCTTGCTTGCTAGCTGTACCGTGAAGTAATTCTTAGGTAGATATACTACTCTCCTTTCGAAGTAGCATAGTCCTACAGACAGATAGATTGGTTATATGTTGGACTAGTTTACTCTTAAAGGAGGGTAGTTTACCTAACCTAACAATGACGTCACGGTTCAGCTAGCAAGCAAGCTAACCAAAGATACTACCTTTACCTACACACTCAATGCAATCGGCTGATATTGGATAAAATGATGATTTTTACCAAAAAGGTTTATCAACCTTTGAATTGATATTAAATCTAAGATAGAATTTGATGTCATTTCAATGTCACTGTCAATACCCAAATTGAAATTCATAAAAGAGGGGCGAAAGATACCAGAGGGACATTCAAACTCATGAATCAAAAATAAAATTGACAACCCCATGGCTAAAAAAGACAAAGACTAACAGACAAATAATACTTTACACAACACAACATAAAGACTAAGCAACACAAAACCCACCAAAAACTGGGAGTGATCAAAGGTGCTCTGGAAGGGTAAGCAGATCTTCCTCCACATATGAGGGCCCTCATGGGGTTTTTGATTATGTGATTACTTGGCCGTTTTTTTAATGATTATTTGATTATTAAGCCAAATATTTCATGATTATTTGATTACCTAGGACTGTATTTTTAGTTTATGATTATTTGATTACTAAAGATAAGCAAATATTTAATGATTATGTGATTATATTGGCAAAAAAATGGTGATTATGTGATTACTAGGACCCCCCATGAGGGGCCTCACATATGACACCCGTCGTCTTGGTCAGGTTATTTCATAAGTGTAGTGTGGTCTGCCCAGATCGAGTCTGTCTGGAATCAGTACAAAGGCTAACTTTAGAACACACCAAAAAGGCTAGATAAATCTATATTTACAATACGAATATCAACACTCAATCATTTAATAACAATAAAAAGTTCAATCTTTCTTACAGTAAAAGTGTTATGTGAAAATATCATTATTGCACTTATAGAGTATAAACTATATGATTTTCAAAACTAAGCGTAAAATTAGTATACAAGGATTTATTGCTCAACCAATCTTCAACAAATATGCATAATAACTACGTTTTTCAAGCGCGTTATTTCACGACATTGTGTATATTTACATCTACTTCATTTGAACTTTGGTGGATATAGTTGTCTCAATGGACACAATCTCCTTATTTTCATTTAAATATATTGGGCTAGATTTTGGAGAAAACATTAAATTTAATGGTAAATTCACACAACCATCTCAAACTTGATTATCGTTATGATATAAAACGGAAATGGTGGAAAGGGACAAACGGGAAAAAACTCAAGTAGAATAATACAAAACACAATCAACAAAAGAAAAACAGAGGAAGGACAACAGTTCACGACAATACACAAAAAGCCCAATGACAACACATGAAAACACTACCATAAACCCAAAGTGAAACGTAGTTTTGACACTAGTATAGAAGTATTACCTATACACACTGATTGATTTTGTCAGTTGCTACTTGCAATTTTTTCGGATACTTTGTATTGATATTTTTATTTTATAATTTTAGTATTTATACTCTCAGCGCTGCTAAAAGTTGTAATTAATTGTTTTATTCTTCAGGAGATTAGTTGTTTCACCAATATTTACGGTGCTTGGTGTACACAATCTAAATCTTTGGAGATCTCTGTGTTAGAGGACCCCAAAACCACAGCTAGTAATTATGGATTTAACCTGACAGTAATGTCCGAATGTAGGCAAACATCCTCAGGAGAATTTGATCCAGTCAAAGATAGTACCAGTAAGTATTTATGAGTATTGCACTCATGAGGGACTGTATGGGGTTTATATAATAGATAATATTGTATTTATGAGGGACTGTGTGGGGTTTATATAATTTGAAATTGTCCTAATTTGCTCATAGACATTGAAAAGTCAGAGTTTCCTTAAATTTGGTACTGAACTTCGTACTTCACTTTGTGATGTGTTTTATATCCACCACTCGTCAGCTTGCTGTTTACAGAAAACAAATAGTGAGAGTCATTATTTAGTAATAGCTCGATAGTACTTAGTCTATAGTTTAACATATTTTCTCAAATATGACTTTGTTTCTGTGTTTCCTCTTACAACTTTATTTATTTATACATATCTACATACACCATGAATAGCTGTCTTTCGTGATAGCACATCTTTAATTTGTAAAGTATAACTAAAATATAATTGGAGTTATTATGGAAAAAGTAAAGATGCGAAACAACAAAGTGGACGAGGCTCTGCAAACAAAGTAGAAACATTTGGCTATTTTTTTGGTTTTGTTCGAGTTGCTCAGTCTTAAGTTTTTACTTCCTGTTTTGTAGGCTATTGTTTGTCTTTTAAATTTGTTGTTTTTTTCATTTTTTTGTTGGTCTCTTTTCAGCTTATGCTGTTCGATTCTATTCATGTCAGCTTCCAACTCCCCCCCCCCCCCCCCCCCCCCAATCATTTTTCCGCCTCTTTTATAAAGTTACATAACACAACATAAGTTTTATGTTCTTATTTTGTGTTTAATTTTTCAGGCAAAAAACTTGACGAGATTGAAGCAGAAATGAACCAGAACAGAATTATAGGCGTGGTCGTTGGTATATCTCTGGCTTGTATGTTCCTAATTGTCATGTTTGTGTCTTACCAATACTACAAGAACAAGCCGACATACAGACAACAACGTGATTGTTAATTGTTATGTGTTTAGGTTGTAACTTCAGGGAAAATCCACGAGATGTGTCGGACACAATAATAGGAACGATAATGTTAGTTGTTTTCGCGGAAATGCATAATAAGTTGTAACATCTTTGTAAGGCCAAACGTCATATGGATCTGTTTCCCCTCCACCATAACTACCCTTTTAATTTTCATGCCTACCATAAAATATTTTATGGCAATTTTTTGATTGTATTATTAAAATTTAGACTTTTCGGATATGCACCATTGAAATCTATAACGTTCGTTCAAAAAAAATGCCGAACTTTCCGGCCCTTTTCTTTCTGGAGCCAAGAAACAGGTATATGAATATTGGCCTTAGATGACACATTTATAAGTTGTAATTGTGAATTGACATATGTATAATATTTCTTTTCTGGCAACTATTAGATAGACAACACCCTTCCCTCCAAAAATGAAAATAAGGATTCCCTCTTCTTTACACAGACGAAATACTCAAACGAAATCAAATGCTAGGTTAAATAATATTATTTAATTATTATTTTAAAAAAAATATTGTTTTTAATAAGATAAGACCATATATATTTGTGATGAAGAATATATCAATTCAACATGTCTTTTTACAGACGACGACTGTGTATTTATTCACTTCTTTCTGTTCTAATTTGCATATTTTATATTTGTGTTCTATTAGAAATTGAAACATTTGTGTATGTTGTTTTATACGGAATACAGAGGAAGTGTTGAAAGCTGTGAATGTTTGTTTGTTGATAAATTTTTAAATGCAATAGTTGTGATTATAAATTTAAAATGTGATACATGTATTTGTTACTGGATTTTTTAAATTACTTATAACAAACGGATTCATTTACATTCCTTGTTACCATAGAAACTGATACGATTTTTCGGGGAAAATTTAGACGAAAAGAATAATTATAAACTTATACAGCATGTTTTAAGGACATGAATGGGAAAGAATTCTTCATTCATTTTCTAGTCAAAAGAGCGGTGAAATTTTTTTGCCCTAAACATCTACAAATCAAAGCTCAAAATATTGTATTGATGTAAATATTTCTTAAAAATGCAACACAAAAAAGGAAGACATGTCACTCTCATCTTTTATTTTTTCAATAAATTAAATGATCTCTATACAAAAATAAGCTTAATAAAAGACAGACTGAGTGTTCTTGTTTTATCTAACTATGCATATGTTATGCAAAATACTATGATATTATCAATCAAACGTTGTTTTTTTTTATACTAATTGTATATTTACACATTAAGTCCTTCAACATGTTCAAGGTTAAAATTTATTGGTTATGATTTTCTTTCGGTAAAATTTTCTAATAATACCAAGTTAAGCAAATTTCTAGTTCTAAAGAAACATCTTAACCTTACGGATTGGAGCTTACATTTAACTGAGTTGCTTTACAGAGTTATACTTACAATCATGCGAAGTCTGAATAATGTAAAATATCTGGAAATCGACATCATGTATAATAAAAAGGTTTCAACTTTTCATTGTGTAAAAAATTGTTAAACATTTGATCATAAATCATTGTAGATTTCACTGACTAGTTTTGCTACTGAATAAAACATGTTTCATATATATCTGTTGTTTTTTTCACAGCTTTGACCTCTTCACACTCTTTGTCGTCTGCAGCGGAAGATACTATGTTTTTATGCCCCATTTATGTGCATTATGTTTTCTGGTCTAGCTGTGCGTCCGTCTGTTCGTTCGTCCGTTCGTCCTTTCGTCTGTCCCGCTTCATGTAAAAGTTTTTGGTCGAGGTAGTTTTTGATGAAGTTGATGTCCAATCAACTTGAAACTTAGTAAATATGTTCCCTATGATATGACTTTTCTAATTTTAATGCCAAATTAGAGATTTTATTCCATTTTCCAGGTCAACTGAACATAGACAATGATAGTGCGGATGGGGCATCCGTGTACATGGGACACATTCTTGTTGAGAGGAAAGTTAGTTAAATGGCCATTTTCCAATTAAAAGGGAGGGGATAGCTAATTACTTTCTTTACAAAACCCTCCTTCTAAACAACCATTAGTCTGAATCAAGAAAAAATAGAGCTTGGAAATTAAATAAATTTTAGATTATTTTTAGATCTAATTTCCTAATGCTTCTAGAGGAAGATTTTGGCTTACTTACTTTTGTTTGTATAAACGTTAGCCCAAGCATTGCAATCAAAATTTATGCCTGCAAACAATTATATACAGATAGGCATAGTTGGTCAAGGATTTTTAACTTATCTAACTTCCAACGGCCAATTTTAGCTTTTGTAATCACTTGGTTATCCACTTAAATAATTTCAAATACGTGTACCTCTTTATCCACTCCGCTAAATAGAACCAAATGAGGCCTTCATTATCACTTTGTAAATTTGCTTTAAAGTCATATCACATTGAACATGTCATCAAGCTGACACACCAGAAATGATGAAATAAGCACCGATTACAAAATATAGTATGAAAAATTCTGTACTGTCCCAATCTCTATCAAACTTTTGACAAATTATAGAAATCAGCGTATATATAAGATTTCTATACATATCAGATTATTGAGCATGTTGAGTGTAATTTGTAAAATCTTAATGTACATGCAGAGGTTTTATACAAATAGGTCATATTTAATCTCTTGTGAAGTTCTTCATTTACAATGAAGCTACATATATTAATGCCCTGCCTAGCATAGCCTAGGAGGGCAGCATATTTTCTAGTCTGTGTCTGGCCCAGATCAGGTTAACATTTTTGTTTAAGATACTGCCATGAATTTCTGGTGAACTTTGAATCCTACCACACATGTTCATTAGGATGTGAACTTTTAAAATTTAATGCAGAATAACAGTCCGAGATCATGATTTCACAGTTCCTGGACATAGGAATGTGATCATGTGAAATCAACACTACGACATTATAAAAATAAGATATGGTGTGAGTGCCAATGAGACAACTCTCCACATGGTACCAAAATGATGTAGAAGTTAGCGATTATATCATGTATATGTCAACATACACTGTGAGGTATTAAATTAATTTGTATGCCATAACATTTTCAGCTATGTTGTACCATTCATAAGCAATTTTTTACCAAATATTTTTGGGGATCATTGTCACAAGTAATGTTCACTCCTTATTGCTTTCAAATTATCTTCATATCTCCATTGGATTATGCAACAAAACAATTTCAGGGTGCTTAATTTTCTGGCTGTATTGAGGACCCATTAGTGGCCTGATTTCTGCTCTTTGGTCAGGTTGTTCTCTTTGACACATTCCCAGTTCTTAATTTTATTAATACCTTATTCCTTACTGGATTCATGTGATTGTTGACTAAATGATTACAGCAAACCTTTATTCCATCTTATCAAGTCATCTTTATCGACCACCTACATGTATATCTATTTTCAAATAACTTTTATGGGATTTGTATCACATACCGGGTATACATCTGCACCTGAACTCTTCCTTTTAAATGTACGAGTTGAATGAAGTTGATCAAATTAAGAGATTGTTGGTTTTGTCTAGTCTTATTTGACTTTTGTATGCAAAAAGAACAATGTATCATGAAATAATAAGTACCAGATTCAAAAACATAGAAGCATGGCTAAAGGGGTAGTGTCTCACATTCTAAGAGACCTAACACACATGGATTTGCAAATAGCATACCAAATGTTACATATATGTTTCCACTGTACTTTTTGAAAACAATAGACCAAAGGTAGGTGGTTTCCTTTGGGTACCCAGCTTACTCCACCAGGAAATACAAAATAGTGTAAAAAGTGGTGTTAAACAACAATCAATCAATCTTTAAAAAAGACAGCCTAGCAAAATTTGAAAATACAAATTTTGAAGTTCACCACACTGTGACTTGAGTTGACAATGTTTTGTAATATATAAATGATAGAATTGATATAACACACATTAGAGAACATTTAATTTTAATTTGAATTTATATACCTGAGGAATTATGTTTAACATTTTTTTTTTGCAGTTGTAATTATTGTGAGAGTTTAAAAGCAGTGCATCAGAAGTCTTTGAAGGCTGGCTGATATGTAAATACTGTACTTAAATATGTTAAATTATATAATGTAATATCAGGCTGCTCTATAAAACTAAAATATATATATAAATATAAATCTGATGTGCATGTATGCTTTAGCAATAGCCTTACAAATATCAAGTGTCTGGTATGTTATTTTTCAATACCCACTCAGAAGTTCAAGAAACTGCATTTGGACAGTGTCAATTTGATTATCATCAGTAATTGCTTGAAACTGATACACAATGTTGCAGGTGCACTATATTTCATGTTTATTAATGGTTACAGGTGTAACTCAACTTAAAGTTGACCCGACTATGAATTTAGGTTATATACAGCTCCTAACATATTCTCAAATGGACCAATAGTTTACTATACTGTACATGGTTTGCTCATTGTTGAAGTTGGTACAGTGCTTATGGTTATCAGCACTGATCCTTTGTTCTCTAATGAATTATTTATTATTTTCTTCATTGCCACATCCCCCTATTTATACCCTATACCAAAAATAATATCCCATAGTGTTAACTGCTTCATTGTTGATGCACAGGAAGTAAATCTAGGACTCTCCTTAGCCTAAATTAACTGATAGTAAAACCTTAACCTTAACACCTATCAAAGAAATACCTTAACACCTATCAAAGAAATAACAAAATTAAAAAAAATATTTCTACAACATTTTTTTTGGCAAACTGGAGTAGAAAATTAAAAATGAAAAACATGTAGTAAATTAATATGTGATTTATTTACAAGTTCATTAATTGCAACAATTATTCCTCAATTCAGCTTTATCAGATTATCAAACTATTAATAGGTTTGTATAAATGGAAGAGTTTTTGTCAGAAAAATAAGGCAATAGCATGGGGACAACAAATTGAAGACAGACACTACACAGGATGAAAACTTTGTTGCGTCATATGTATGAAAATCAAAGGAGTTAGACATGCTGAAACATGCTAAATAAAGGAAAGTAAATACCTAATACAATACTGGTAGTTAAAAATCTTCAATTTTGACCTGAGACGTGAACAAGAGGCTGTCACAACGACAGCAAACCGAATTTATTAACATTTATTTGTGTCCTGGCAATCACAAGAACCATTACTGATGAATGGTGAAAGTGAAAATCGTCAATATCAAATTTGACCTCCATTTTGTCATCAGTATCAACATATTAAAATTTGAAAAGCTTAGATTGAATGGTTCATGAGTAAATGCAACAACGTGAATGGAAACGCCATTTTACAATCTTTCAAGAACCATAACTCCTGAACGGTAAAAGTCAAAATCGTCATTATTGAACTTGACATCTATTTTGTCATAAGTAACAACATATTAAAATTAGGGAAGCTTTGGCAGAACAGTTCATGCGTAAATGCACAGACACGACTGGAAACTCCATTTTTCAATCTTTCAAGAACCATAACTCCTGAACGGTAAAAGTCAAAATCGTCATTATTGAACTTGACCTCCATTTTGTCATCAGTAACAACATATTAAAATTTGGAGAGCTTTGGTAGAACAGTTCATGCGTAAATGCACGGACAGGACTGGAAACTCCATTTTTCAATCTTTCAAGAACCATAACTCCTGAACAGTAAAAGTCAAAATCGCCATTATTGAACTTGACCTTCATTTAGTTGTCAGTAACAACATATTAAAATTTTAAAAGCTTTGGTTGAACGGTTCATGCGTTAATGCACGGACAACATTTGATTGCCGCACGCCCGCCCGACCACCTGCACGCCCGCTGTACATCACCAATTCAATAACCGACATTTTTGTCACAAAAATCCGGTTAAAAACGGTTATTGGAGTCCCTACATCCACTATAGTCAGGCATAAAACACTAATACATGATATAAATAATTTTAGTAAAATTTTATTTCAATAAATGTGTACAAAAGTCTTCTTAACTTAATGTCAAAAGTCAGTGTTCCAAAATAATGAAAGAAAAAAACATAAAAAATAAATGTGACATTTTCTTATGCAAAAAAACAAACTGTTTTTCATTAATGTGAAATATACTTCAACATAAGTAAACCTAAACTGTAACTGATAAAAAGTATAAACCTAAAAATTTTGTAAACTACTAAAACTGTATGTTATTCCTTCTTTTCTTTTGGTTCATCTTTAAAATGTAAGAAGACTATACTAAACAGGACTACTCCCGCCATCATAGAGAAGGCGCTAGCATAGTATGGGAACGCTGAGTAGATAAATCTCTCGTACTGTGTATGTTCTAATGGTCTCACAGATACCTGTAATAAAAAGAACTTAATATTACCTGGAATTAACATGTGTACATACAAACAGTAATAATCAGCTGAATATAATTAAGTCTAAAAACTGACCAGCTTAACAATTGACAAGCTTTATAAACAGATATTTTTACTATAAAACTTCTGAAAACATAAAAAGGATTCAGAAAAGATACAATGATACAGGTAGTAATAAGAGATTTTTCATTCATAACATTCATAGGTACAAGATCCTCGTCATTTTACACAAGTTCTTTAGAAGTTTATACCAATATAAAAATTTAGATATTTCATACTTGCACTTGTAATGTTTATTTTTTTTTATTGTTTTTTTTTATTGATTACAAAATCTAAACTTTAGTGCTCTATCCATTTATTCTTGAGAAACCTTTTTTGAAACCCAATCTTTTTCATAAGTAAAATTTATCCAAGTACTGCTAACAAGAGTTGATTAATAATAATTTTTCATGAGTCTGAAACATATGGATATGAAGTTTTCAAGAGGTTTTATGCTTTTAATATTCAGAAAATACTTCAACACTAAATGATCTCTCACCTGAGTTGTACTAAACAGATGTGTATAACCTATCCTGTTGTAGTCCACTCTGAACTGGTACACACCATACACATCAGGTAACTTAAAGGTGGTGGAAAACTTTCCATCTGAAAAAAAGAATAAGATGTTGTTATAAAACAAAAATAATGAATAAACAAAGATTTTTTAAGTATATTTTTCAAATACATGATTGTTGATTTTTATTATAAAAGAAAGTGACTTGTTATATATATGTCATCATAATATATATTTTTATTTCTAGAAGAAATATATTTAGGAATCTTCATCCTTACTGACTTTATTTCCCATTCAGCATGTTCAGCAATCAACAAGATCAATTGTGAACTTTAATTTTAAAACTTACTCTATACATGACTTAAATCTGTTTTCTTTTTTTGTAATTGTCTAGGCTTAATTTCAGTAAAAATAACTCACGGCGAAAAGGTAATTTATGTTTTTCTTATTACTCATATATATATTCAAAAACACTAATATGAGTCAATAGGACACTCAGCATTTTCGCATTTCTATATGATCAGTGAACTCTGAAATTTTGGTCAAAACCCTAAATTTGCAAGCATACAGATGCATCAAAGTGTTCGCCTTCCTAGGTTTCAAGTTGATGAAAGCACACAAACTATTTAAACCAAAACAAAAGGGGGAGTAACTCTAACTCATATTGTGTCCGACAAAACCTATCTAAAATTGGTGGGACATCAGAAACCTTGGGTATACTTACTTTTGGGTTGTAGAGTGGTTCTTACAAATGGGTCAATTCTGACAAATTCCAGTTGTACATCCTTGGCAGTGAATGGAACCCATTTTCCTCCTTTCAACTCATCAATCACAACTGAATAAGACTGAAATAAAAAAAAAAATTATTGTAAAAAATAGATATGTTATTTATTTTTATGTTAGCTACATGATGTATACATTGAACGATGTTGCTACCATATTAAATGCTAGTCAATATCTGACACAACACAACTTAATCACATAAATATAATATAATTTATTAATCGTTTTTAAAATGTTTAATTCTGTTCAATCCTTTTTAATGTATATCACTCCCTCAGTCAAAGTTTATCTTGGGTGTACATTGATTAGTATTTATGCAAACTTAGCCTTCACATTTCAGCTTGAGCATACCAGATAAAGGCAAATCCCAACAAAGGACACAGTAAATTTAAAGGTTTTACTATTTTATGAATAAATAATTAAACCAAGTAATTATCTTAAGACTTTAAAATATGAAAGATGTTGTATTTAGGTATAAAACCTACAAGTAACATTTGTACACAATACAGCTGCTTTACATATATTCACTTTTCATGGTAACAATAATGTGTCCATAGGACAAATCCTGATTCCACACTATCATATTTTCATGTTCAGTTAACTGATTAAAATGGACACACTGCATGAAAATATATTGGTTAGACATAAAAATACAAAAATGACTTTATTCTCCCTTTTCCAATTTTCAATAATTTCTTTCAGGTAAAACAACTCAAACTTACCACTTCTTCAAAGACTGTGTAATATTGAGGTGGAGCACTCTCCCCTTTCTTCAAGTGTTTAACAGCTCCTACTCTAAGAACTCCTTTCTCTCTAAAAACCCAGTCAGCCAGGTTAAATGACAACTGTTCATTACCAGATTTATCAAATCTACAAAAGCAAAATATAATCCATAACATAATTAACAAAATCAATCATATGTTTTGGTAAATTTCATTGCAACTATCAAAATGCCTGAAAAATTACAAGAAATCTAACAGATTTGACCAGTTATTTTACCGAAAGTATATATTCCATGGTTATATATAGTTGACAAATTTAACATGCCCTATAAGAGGGTTGCATGTCAGGAGCATAATGTTATCCTGAATTTGTCACAATGGGTAAACAATTGGTCTTAAAATTGTATCATTCTTTTTAGACGTGTGGAAATGACCTAGATTTATATCTCAGTACTGGACTGCAACAACCACAAATATTTTGACCAATTTTGATTTAAAAATATACACATGGACCTTGTTAAATATTGAAAACAAGACTGTGTCCTCAGTACACGAATGCCCCACTCGCACTATCATTTTCTATGTTCAGTGGACCGTGAAATTGGGGTAAAATCTCTAATTTGGCATTAAAATTAGAAAGATCATATCATAGGGAACATGTGTACCAAGTTTGAAGTTGATTGGACTTCAACTTCATCAAAAACTACCTCGACCAAAAACTTTAAACTGAAGCGGGACAGACGGACGGACGGACGGACGGACGAACGGACGAACGAACGGACGCACAGACCAGAAAACATAATGCCCCTCTACTATCGTAGGTGGGGCATAAAAATCAAATTTTGTAAATATCAAAATGTCACATGGATAAAAGTTTGATGGATATTTACATGATTGTCTATCATTGAAACAGGTAAGCTGTGAAGCGGCAAAAACTTTGCAAAAAATTAGATGCAATAGAACTGTAAACAAAGAACGACTTTTACCTTATTCTAAACCATTCATTTTACTAGAAAAAGAAATGGTGAATATGATTATGAAATGTCTTACTTCTGTTTGCCAATAGCATTCTGTACTGGAGATGTAAATAATTCATCACTGAAGAACTCAAGAGATCCAACAAACACCACTCTGGCGTTGTTTCTGGCCTGTAAAGCTGCAACAAGGAGGGTGTTCTTTCCTACTGCATGGGGATACTGTTAAATAAATAAACACATATGATTAGTTGTTTATTTGTTTTCAAATTTTAAAATCCAAAAATACATCTAAGTAAACTAAAATTGGCATTGTCTCTTGTTTGATTTAATAGTTATTTCACTAAATTTTTATTTGAATGTACACTGTAATCATCATATTTATGTAATTGTGGTATATAATTGAAATCTTAAACATTAATATAAAATAAAATGTATTTCTATTGTTGGAATATTTCAGTAAACTTTTTCTGCTGTATATATACCAAGTACATCATTTTACATTGCAGATAACAAACAAAAAATGTTTTGTCAAGTAGTGGCATGAGTTCCAATATGCTGTAGGTAGTTCAGCAACAAAGCCATTAACAAATTTTATAAAGCTTGATGCAAAAATTTCTTTAATATTACATTTGTCGATAAAAAATTGATTAAGTCTACCTCATACTTAAAAAGTCATTCAAGAATAGACAAATTTTTCTTTGACCCTTTAATCGATCATAACACTAATTTGTTGTTCCTCAGCCTATACAGGACAGTTTTGTGTAACTTACATCATCAATCTTAGTATCAGGGTTGAAGGAGTAGGCTGTAGAGGAGGCATGTAGTACATTCATTACTAAAGGATTCTCCTGGTCAGCTACCATTCTACAATGAAAACAAGAAATGAATTATCAAATGTTACACAATTGTTTTTCTCTACATTGATATCATTAACCATTATAACTGCTTTTTACTTTTAAAAGATTGGTAATGTGTCACAATTTTACTGAAAAAAAGTCCAGGCCTCATTTGGACTCTGGTGGATAGTTATCTCATAGAATGATAGACAATCACTTCATCTGCTTATTTTATATATAAATGTAAATTCGTTATCATCCAAATATTCTTAAATTTTCATACCTTATTGTAAGTTTTACAAATTAATACCTACCCAACTCCTCTGAACAGGAAAGGTGAGGAAATTTTGCTTCCAACCACCATTGGTGCATCCAACAAGTTTTTTGGTTCAGCAACAATCAAGGTGTGCTGAAAAATAAAAGATTTGCATTCCATGTTAACATGCTTTTCAACATTTGTTTAAGTCTATATTGAACAAAAAACAGAAAATTTAAAAGATTCATAGGCATTAAAAAGCTCAATTTAAAAGATAACAACTCATTTTTATTTTAACATTTGAAAATGTTACTTTTACAAACTAGCAACTAGCATGATTAGTGATTATATATTATTGTGACATTAAGAATAATTTTAACATACAAAAAGCTTCAAAATGAAGAAGTCAAAACTAAAAATGAGAAAAGACAATGAATTCTCAAGAATAACTACATTTATTTTCAAGTATACCCTCATATAAAAGAGAACATTTGTGCAGCCATAAGTTGCAAAGTGAAATAGGCCGATGGCATTATTTTTTTATGATATTTGCATAACTTACTTTTCCTTGATCGGCCATGTCGTAATTAAGATGATCAATAACAGCTGTCTTCTCCTCGTCTAATTCTACACCACATTCTGTAGCCAATTCTCTAATGGTGTCCCCTAAAAACAAGATAATATCGATATAGCAACATAAGCCAGCACTCAGCAACGTCTTATATCCATGATATCTAACTATGGGAAATTTCAAACAAATTACTTATAAAACATAAATAAATAGGAAGAGCAAAAATAATATTGTTAAAAAATATAATTCAAGTTATAAGTTATTTATGAAACAGTTGCAGCTCCAAGAGGCTTAGCCACTTCAGTAGATTTGTTTGAGCCCACATGTTGTTTTATACTCTTTTTAAATAATGATTATTCATTAAGATCATAAGACTGAACCAAAATACTTGCCAACTTGAGAACTAGCAGCAACAAGGACATTGCCCCCTCCATCTATAAAACTGGTGATGGCCTCTACATTTACAGAACCTCCAAACTCTGAATTAAAGAAAATCATTTTTCAAAAGTTTTCTTACAAGGTAGTCCATAGATCATCTATGTTGTGTACAAGATGTAAGTTTGTACAAATTATATACAAATTATAATTTGTACAGTGTTTTTGTACAAGTTATAAGTTTTTTGACACATAGCTTCTTTCACCAGGTGATACAAGTTTATCTTCTAAAATGTATTAGTTTATTGTTTTGAATTCAATTGTATATATGTCAACCAAACATTTAGTGCTATTGTTTTTGTCCTGAAACTGGAAATGAGGATACCTGAATGGTTTAAATTCTAATTTTATTTTTCTCCTTATACCAAATTCATATCCTTAAAAAATCGTTTTGTGTTCTTATAATGTTTTTGTGTCAATGCTCAGTGTAAGACTGGATCATGTAGTTGTGGAAATATGACAGCAATATGTAAAACAAAAGACTGTGTGCTTGCCTCATCGTTTTGTGTTAAGTGGTTGGTAAATCACTGATAACTTGTACAAAAAATCTGTACAACATTACAACTTGTACACAACATATACAACACATACCAACATGACCAACAACATGTACTCTGCCTATTACAAGATTGAAAATCTTCTAAAGGAGTGCTCTGTTGTCAATATAGTGAACATATTTTAAAGGTGCACATAAGTTTTGGCTGATATGTTAATTTAATCTAACAAAAAAGCACAATCTATGTTGTTTTTAGTTTTTTTCTATGCCTATGGTTTTGTGCTTGTTTATTCACTTTCATTTTGTTTCAGCATATGCGCAACACTGCAATGACTGCCTCTTCTGAAGCCAAAATTTGCAGTAGACTTTGTTTTTATTTATTGTTTATTCTATGTAGCTGTTTTAATTATCTATTGCGTCTGTTATATAATTGCATTTAATTTTTGTTTGTATCATATGTTTAATTCATATATACAATGATATAGTGGATTTAAAAGGGTAGAACAACATGAACAATATTTAACCTGAGACAATTTGATTTTTTTTAAATTCTTTCATGAATACCTTTATCATGTTCATACATATGTAAACATGATTAAAGTTTAAGATATAGTTAATAGGTATACCTTCAACTGATGGTGAAAACAAGATGAGATTGTCATACAAGAATTCTCCATATTTCACCAAGGCCAGGGAGGCATCATCAGCTGTCTTGAAGGTGAGATCATATCCTTTTTCTGAAAAAATAGAAAACTTCTGTTTTATTTCTATCATAATATATATTTATAATACTAAATCTGAAAGCTTATATATAAAATTAAATCTATGAAATTCTGATGGCATCAGCTTTTGTCATTTACCTAATATACACAATTATTATTATTATATTGCAATACAATGTAGGTATAAATACAAATATGAAACAATATGTCTTACAACATGGATGGAATAAAAGGTGACAGATACAAGATACATGTAATACATTGAGCAGGTTTTATAATATCATGTTTATCCAGAGATTAGCTACTTATTCATGTTATTATATTTTTCTAAGAACATGAAGAATTCATTAAGTTGAAGATTATAATTATAAACTATTAATGTTTAGTTTATTTTGCTCATACAAAGTATCAACCCAAGCAAGGATCCAGAAATTTTTTCACCTAATTTCGGTCATTTTGGGATAACTTAAAAGTTGGTGCCCTTTTTAAACAAAGATTGTGTGTATGCTCATACAGTCATACTGGTAGCATCAACGAACTTGTTTAACTGTTGCATCGCATTTACTTCAGAAATTTCCCTACCATGTTCCTTAAAATCGACCTTGAGCAATAAAAGGAAGGCACCAGTTTAAAAATGAAATGATTTTGATGACTCAAAACGATAAATTTCTCAAACTTCGCTTACGTTTCTTTCGATTTTGAAGACAAAATTATAACCGGATGTTTTACGACAATAGTAAAACGACGAATTCCGGACTCATTTCCGGGATTAGTTTTGTTTATCAAATTCACAAGAAATCATCGGCTTTTTAATTGTTTTACCTTTAATAGTGTTTGAATATTAATTATAATAGTTGGACTTGTTTAATTTAGCATGAAATCATTTTTAATTTACGATTAAGTGTCTAATTTGCGGAAGAGAATTTCAAGCATGCGTATCAGTAAACAAAGCATGTGTGTTTGTAGTGAAACAATATTTTGTTCTATGTAAATTAATTTAATTTTAAATCAGAATTGACAATTGTCTAAGCTGAGAAAAGTAATTAAATAATGCAGACAGTTGTTAAGAACTTTTAATTTCTTTAAAATATTAGTTCTGAGCTCGTGATCAATAAAAAATTTAAATTAAAAACACAGGTAAAGAGATTAGCGATCATTAGCCAATATTTCCCCGAGGCATTACTATAGTTATTAGGAGGGCCCTCAGGATTATAACACTTTACTGGAGTTGCAGTTTTATTACAGGAAAAGGATAACAACAAAAAATAAGTTCAAAATGGCGATTAAGACAATGTTTGAAACTCGATCTCAACGAAATGACATTGAATGACCGAAATTATTTCTGTAAAAAAATAAAATTTGTCCTAAATCCCAATTACTCATTTAGGACAAACTACTTTCAGTTTAGGTCAAGACTGGCATATATGACCGTTTTCGGACCCTTGAACCCAAGCATGCATTTATGTCAACAGGGTACTAAACATGCTAAATATATATATATTATGTATAACACTCAGAAACGTGGCCATCCCCCAATACATGTCCAATTCCCACAAAGATTTCCATATGACTCAATGAAATACAAAACATGTCAAGTTGCATATTTATCATCTTCGCTAGCCAAGGGTTACGATCCATTCCCCTTCTCTCCACCCTTGCCCTTGACGGATTGAGATAGAATTTCAGAGACACAAAATAATGATTTTTATTGGTTGCAGTCGAAACCTTGCTGTATCCCATCAAAAAGTGCCTATAACATGATCATGTGTAAATTTATAAAGTGTTTGTAAACAATTGCCACATGTTTTTTTTTTGTCAACAAGTTTTTACATCCCTAAACATACATTTAAGACTACATTTGTATATTGAGTGACAATTTGAATGTTTTTAATCAACTAATTAAAGTTCTGGTGTATGTTACTTGCACAAATGCATGAATGTCTACGTATATTTTCGTTTCATGCTAAACCAAGTGTGTACATAGCATCTAGACGCTACATTGTACCATGTTTTTACCTTCAAATTGAAGAGTTCAAGTGCTACCATTGGTCAAGAATAATGTATTTGGAATGGTCATCTGATAGATGGCTCAACATTGTTTTTCACAAATGTTGGCTTAATCTGCCAAGGGTGGAGAGAAGGGGAGTGGATCGTAACCCTTGGCTAGCGAAGATGCATATTTATAAGTGCCAAATTGTCATGATTGAAAGCATTTGGTTAAAAACAAAAACTCTAATTGTATCCAGTTTAAATGAAACCATGCGGTCTCCTTATAAGAAGGCAGTGTCTGCGCGTACCCGCCTGTGGCTACGAATAGCAAAATTGTCGTTCGTAGGCTACGCGTACCCACATCCGGTTTTATAATAAATTGCCATCGGATCGGGAATTAAACGTAAAATATGTACAGAAATTATCGCAATTAGTGAATAAAATTGATCAACTACTTAGAAGTTTTGTAAACATTTATATATATCATTTGTATATGTAAGTGAACAGTTTTTCTCGGTTAATAAATATTCTTAAAATGGAAAAAGAGTGATATACATGTGGGACAGACATTTCAAAGTTATCATGAATTGGAACAATTTGTTCAAAAGTATCAGTCGATTAATTTTATACAAATTGTATATAAAAACAAACTCGGAGTCAATTGCAGCTGCAGAGAAAAGAAGAACTGGAAACACAAAAAATAAAGAGGAAATCAAGTTTTACAGAATAATTTTTTCCTGTATTCACGGAATCAAAAAATTCTAAACAAGTTCGACAGGAAAAATTAAGGCCTAATTCAATATTTCTGAAAAACAAAGGCCGATGCCAATAATCTTCTATGAAAGCTTCGTTAATAAATAACAAAATGTTTGACGAAAATGTAAACCTTCAGCGCATCAAAAAATATTTTGCCTCTCACGGAGGCGTGGAAGCAACTTAAAATTCGGATATTATATATTATAGGACTATAGTTTACAGGGACTGTATATTTCATTTTCAATCAGTGTGCATTTAATTTGCAAGGTTTATTATATATCATTAACTTATAAATACAATTCGAAAATATTATTTGTCATACCCTTCACCTCGTTCTACTCGAAATCCCCATATTATCGATAATTTCTGTATATATTTCACGTTTAATTCCTGATTTGATTACATTTTATTATAAAACCGGATGTGGGTATGCGTAGCCTACGAATGTCAATTTGACTATTCATACCCACATGCGGGTACGCGCAGACACTGCCTTATAAGAATCACAGAAACCACTCCTGTATGCAGCAGATCCTGCAATTCCTATTTAGGCATAATTATCGGAGAATATAAATTTACTACCAATTATTCTTTTTTAAATAGGCATGACATATATGCCACTAGACATTATTATAAAGCAATCAACTGTCTTGCAAATTTAGCTTGCAATTATGCTTTTATAAATATATATATATCGCATTATCGGCGTTGGACAAACTACAATGAACTAAGTGCTAATAAACGACATGCAAAACAGTATTACATGCATTTAGTATGCACAAGTAGTGACAGGGACGTCAAATAAGTATAAGGGGTCATAGATTATGATATAAATATTTTCCTCCTAATCAAACAAAAATTCGATAGAATGTCATTCCCAACGAGTTACTAATTTCTATAATTTCTAACCTCGCAGTGTTCTAAAAAATATGGAATGTGTTTCTCGTAGTGACCAGTTGTCAACCAGAACAAGAGTTTTCTTTCCAGCGAATACTAAAGAGCTGGAAATAACTGCAATCACCAAGAGACCGGCGAGTTTCTTGTAGCCTTCCATTTTGCCGACGTGGATTTCCCTGGTATCCGATTAACTTTTCTTAACGATACGTAGATAAATGAAGGATTAGACACAGTTTACTACTGGTTCCTGCACTGTGGCAAATACCAGTAAAAATAATTTGACCAATCCCCAACTCATACTTTACATAATATTAACCAACAACGTTCCGACTAGGAATAAAAATGCATGACAAAATATTAAGTCCGGTCCTACAAATCTGTTTATTTTGAATTTAAAAAGTCTATGTACAGAGTTTTTACCAAAAATAAATAAATAAATAACATCATTCATAAATAGCTCTCTGTTAGCAAGGATGGAGGCGATTATATACGGACAGATAAAAACACATCTGCTTCCATTTTCTATATTTTAATCAAACAAAGTTGGCGTCACAAACAAAAATATAAATTACTGGCAAAAGGGGAACAACTCTCTCTTACACACAGAAACATAATCCGACCATGCATACTGATATATAACAGAAGGTAAAATGAGTCCAATGAAAACAAAATGACTATCTTTCACACCTTACTAAAAAGTTTGGGTTTTGTCCATTTTTAAGACCATATGGTTACCTATTGTTGTTTACATCATTCCCTGGTGGATAGTTGCATAGTTAGAAATTGATATGAATGAAGGGAATACTCGTGTTACACAGCAACCAGTCACTTGAAATGTTTGTCACTCAAAGGGCACTAGCTGTCAAATTTCATGTTCACCGATTTGACTCAAATTCTCACATTTGATTTATAACATTCTATAATATTCAAATTGCACTTCGTCTGAAATTAACATAACCAATACATGTACTCGATATTATATATCAGAATTTCGTGTGTATTTTAGCCATCCAACTAAAAACGATTGAGATATAATCTCCAAAAAATGCAGACGATCACATAACCTGATATAAACATAAACATAAATATAAAAAAGATAGCGACCACATGCAATTAGTTATTTCTAGGTCTGTTTGATTTCAAAAAAAAAATTAATAGTCGTTTTTACCTGCATGAGAATGAGTTTTCATTAAATCGAATCCGTCAACGAAATGGTTCACCTTTGTATCACTTTTAATATAGACATTCTTTTCCTTTTGATGAGCGAACAAGATTTATACATGCGTCACCAATCTCTTGCTAATCTGTTACGGAAATGACAGACACATGAATACGAATTCAATGAGGTCGAATTATTCACTTGCAAGTGAAGAATTCCTCAGCGATGTTTCTTTGTTTTTTTTCGACAAAATTGAATCAAATTGGCTGCTAAAAACGAATTATTATTTCATCATTTTACTTTTAATAATGATTTAACCAAACAAAATCATTTTCTTTATCTCGTTGCTAGTACCGCTTTACGTAAGGAAGTTTACTGCAACTACGCCACGTATCATCTCCTTATTTTTCTCTCCATTTGCATTCACGAGTCAAGGTTCTGGCTGTAGTCTTCATTTCCCGGTTTCTATGTAATTTTTGTAATTTTATATGAAATTTTCTCTATGATAAAACTTTACAATTTAGCAATCCATTATTCTCTATTTTTTGTGCAACTATTCTCTATCATGCACATCCAATCCTTATTCATTTTCAGAATAATTATTCAGATACAGATAAAATTTGTTTAACCCCGTCAAATTATGTATGTGTTTGTCCCAAGTCATGAGCCTGTAATTCAGTGGTTGTCGTTTGTTGTTGATATACATTTTTGTATTTCGTTCATTGTTTTTTTTTACATAAATCATGCAGTTAGTTTTCTCGTTTGATTTATTTTACATTTTTAATTGCGGGGCTTTTTATATAAGACCACTCGGTTCTGGTTTTGCTTAATGTTGATGGCCGCGCATTGAGTATAGTTGTCAACTTCTATGTCATTAGATCTCTGTGGAGAGTTGTCTCATTTGCAATTATATACCACATCTTCTTATTGCTACATTGTGTGGTACCTGCATGTGTTTCTAGATGCTAAAAAAAATATATAAAAAAATCTGTTTTTTTTTTCTGCATTTGTAAGAATAGATTAATTCATTCTATCTTTTGTCATTACATTTCGTTATATATTCATATTAAGAGTAGCGCCTTCCAGTTTTAACTCGTCCTAGAACACACAGTTGCCATGATTGACGTAAACACATACACACGGTTTGATGCCTACCACTGAAATGAACATCGACGATAAATTTACTTTTACAAAAAAAAACCAACAATATCTTCCCATGTTTAAGCAAAATATTGCATTTTCTAGCTTAACCTGTTAAGAGGATGATTACACATATGTAAGGTCAATATTATATAATGTACCAGGTTTGACATAACAAAGACATGCAATATACATATATGTTTTGTTGATGAATTCTTGTTGACCTTTCCGGACAATTTTTGGTCATTTCTAAATGTTGCTCATAACCTGTTTTGGCCAATCAATTGACAAGGAAGATATTCATTGACTTCCTTTGACATGTATAATTTATTTACCCTTGGGTGAATTACCGAAAACAAATGACATCACTTTATCTCACTGATATTAGTTAATTAAAGAAGACAAAACAATATTTTTATGATTATAATTGTATTTTTATATTTTACTATAGTTTCTTATTTTTACCTATACTCTGCGTCTTTTATTCTTTGTATTAGACGGCTTAAATTAGTTATGTTTTTTTCTTCAATCACACTGTCACCGACACACTCATTATAAAAGATCAAAGGGTATTCGTCGCAAAACTATGTACGACAAACAACTATAAAAAGTAAAGTAAATATACGAGTAGATATATGCTATTATCCTATTAGATATCTTTGGAAAAACACTTTCCCCGCTATTTTACATCACGGCGCGTTTGAAACAGAATTGGTGCTTATTCACGAAAAGTATTTTAACATTGTATACGATTTTTTTTTTTACAGCAACACATGAATTTATCATGCAACTTATCTGGTTGGATTTCTTAAAGCATATCACTGAACATTGTTTATGTATTTTCAAACATGACGAAGGTGGAAGTTATATGACAACCGCATTTTAATTCTGCTAAATCTCTGTCGCAAAATGCACATTGAATTAAGTAACAAAATCATATTATATTCTTCGATAATTTCTTTATTTTTTAAAAAAACTTTCTCTTGCAAATCATTTACAGAATTTGCACAAAAAATTATAGATGGATATAGGAAGATGTGGTATAAGTTCTAATGAGACAACTCTCCATCCAAGTCACAATTATAAGTCAAGGTACGGTCTTCAACACGGAGTCTTGGCGCACACCGAACACCAAGCCATACAGGGCCCTAAACAAATACTAGTGTAAAACCATTCAAACGGGAAAACCAACTATTAATACACGGTAAATAGTTTGTTTACAAATTCATTTACGCATGAAATTGACAATTCCACCCCAAAGTTCCTTGTAATCCATCAATGTCAAATACTGATGATTTCATTCGTTAATACTGTTGGCGATTTAAGGACATTTATGTCTTGGATTTACTGAGAAAGGATCAACTATTTCAAAATTTTGAAAGAAAAAATGTTTGTTTATGGAGTTAAAGTATTTTCTTTTCTAGGTAAGATAAAAGTGTTAAAACTAAAAGGAAAAGCATACATATTAATTTGGGTTTGATAGATCACAAATATCAGTATTTGTTTTAATACATCTGTACACGAAAATTAGTGACTTATGTCACAAAGCCCTCAGCTTTCTAATTTTTATACGACAATCTGCGAGGTTAAATTTCAAAAAGAATAATACAAACCGTAAAATAGAAAATATCTTTGAATATTTTTCTCTCAAAACACACTCAACAGAGAAGCAGAATTTATTTCACAATTCGATATTAATTGTTTTCCAACTTTGTAGTTACCGGACTGACAAAGTTCAAGTGAACCGTATTCAAAGTACAGAAATCTGTTTTAACAAACACTAAAAAATAATTCATTATAATGTTGTATGACCAGTTAAATGACTATTATATGATTATAAGTTGAGAAAAACTTCTTTGAAAGACTCGATAGAGTCGCTCGCCAAAATACTCATTAATTGTCCCTTTTCAGTTTTATGTCGTCGGGTATTTATATAATCTTTACTGTTCGCTTGTTTGTTTTTTCCGTCACAATACTCCTTTTATTCAAATTAGTCCATCGAAATAACAAAATAAAAAGCAAAGCAGAACATTAATGCAAATGTAGAATAAAGTGAATCCTTACACTAAAATATTACTTAGCCGTTGTTCTTCTTAAAATCAAAAGCATCGGATTACCATTTGTAATTTGAAGCGATTCGTTTAGTTTTATCAGTCGTAAGTGATCTTTGTATCGTTTTGATGTTTGTCGGGTTGTTCTTATATTTTCTTTTTCTAATTATAATGTCTGCATTTTGTATTGCCCTTTGCCATTTTCACCGACCTTTTTATTGACGTTACGCACGGTAATGCGTTCGGATTAAAATTACGTTATTATATGATTTAAGAACGCAACCATTTGCCTATACAAATTAAATCACCAACATCCATATATCTACAGAAAGGCCCGGACATGTTTTTCTTATTTTAAGTTAATTCTATAAATTTTTGCACCATACATTTATTTTATTGAACACACAAATCTTACTTTTACGTTAAAAATTACATGTCCGGCGTAACATTTCAAATTAAATAAAATGCATTTTTCTATGTTCCGTTGTAATTTTGCACGTGAAATCTGCGAAATTTAGTATATCAGCTTCCTACTAGATTTATATTATAACATCATACCCATTTTTTGTTATTGGCTGAAATTTGAAGCAAGCCTTTAACGAAATATTCAGCAAAGGAACCTGTCTTAATGTGTTAGGAGGAAAGTTTATCAACATTTCAGTTTTATTATTATCCCTATAATGTAATAAAATCATATTAAAACTATACACAATAGAAAGTTCTGAAAAAGATAAACATTTTCAAAGTTTCAAATGTAAAAAAAAACTTTTTCGTGAAGCAGAATTTTAAAAAATCGAATGTCTAGCCACTATGTCCAAACGTAATTTTTGTCCATTCCTTAGGTGAAACATGTTGTATAAATACTAAATGTGCATTTATAGTACAAAACTAACATATTTATAAGATACAAACTATAAGTTCATACAAATGGCTAAATGAGTCGGGTGTTTTCGCAAACATGATGACCTTACAATTTTTTTCGGAAAGCATTCCCTATGTCTAGCCATTATGTCCAAGGGCGTCATTTTGACGTTTCTGCACAGTGGCGTCTATTATACAAATACACACTATTTACGAACTGTTTAGGCAGTCAAAATGATGCCGGGAAATGTTCATTCCAAAATGGTCTGCTGAATCAAAAATAACACTCAGATTAGAAAAACACACAAACATAAGGAATAAACCCTTTATAGACATTGGGGAAAAAGGGGGATGGCCCGAGAGATAATTTCTTATGGACAAAAGTTTTCACGCAAATCTAAAACACCTTTATAGATTAGAAACCGATTAGAATCCGAGGTACAATGGTCTTATAATTTTTAAAGAATTAAATAAATGCGTATTTGTAAAATAAAACCATCAGTGCTAAAAAGATAGAGAAATAGTCTGAAAACTCGCACAGACACATACAAATATTAGACAAAAGTGAGTCCAATCTAAAATAAACCCAATTTCAACTAAAATCCTTGTAAAAAGAAATATTGCTGAATTATTATATGACCGATTATTATGAAATAAATGCCATAAGTGTTTATGTTCAATTTGTCAAAAAAATGTTCATCTATATTTTTGTCACTCCAGGAGCAAGATTTTTTTAAAAGGTTGCTTTGTATTCGGATGTGTCTACTTTTGTGTTTCAAATGTCTGGTTATGTAAATGTATTTCAGTTGTTTCCTGTAATTAGTTAATACTTCAGCTTTATCATGTACATCTTTTGAATATTCATTTTATTAATTAACTGTTTGCAAAAGTATAAATTACTCTAAATTATAGGGATTTTCTGGTAACTTAACGGAAAACCCTTGCCGTTTTTGGCACAACCTTTTTGATCTTTTGGTCCTCGATGCTGTTCAACTTTGTACTCGTTTCGGCTTTAAACTTTTGTATCTGTGCGTCACACATAGGTCTTGTGTGGACAAAATACACTTCTGGCGTATTAAAATTTTGAACTTGTTGCCTTTTGTTGGCTGTTGTTCGTGTGATTCTTTGTCAATTGTGTTCTCCAATTTATTTATATTGTAGTCCTGTGTTGTCATTTTGATGTTATATTTCACATGGCCATAAAAGTGCGAGGTTTGGCATGCCACAAAACCAGGTTCAACCCACCATTTTTTCCTTTAAAAATGCCCTGTACCAAGTCAGGAATATGGTCATTGTTATATTATAGTTCGTTTCTGTGTGTATTACATTATAACGTTGTGTCGTTTGTTTTCTCTTATTTTTGAGTGTAAATTCACATTGCGATAAGACGTGTCACGGTACTTGTCTATCCCAAATTCATGTATTTGGTTTTGATGTTATATATACATGTTATATTTGTTATTCTCGTGGGATTTTGTCTATATGTGTTACATTTTAGTGTTATGTCGTTGTTCTCCTCTTATATTTAATGCGTTTCCCTCGGTTTAAGTTTGTTATCCCGATTTTGTTTTTTGTCCATGGATTTATGAGTTTTGAACAGCGGTATACTACTGTTGCCTTTATTTGTATCCTTTCCAAAATTAAATTGTTTTCATCTCATTACAGATCAGGAAAAAAAACGATCCTTACTTAATTGCCTTATACATGATAAATTTTGAAACATTTCTTCACGGCTTATTGTATTTATTTGATAAAAGTCGATTGAGTAGGTTCTCCGCTCTTGATAACAAAATTTCAAAGTTAGTATATGGCGTCATATTTGTCAATTATACATGTTACGTCTTGCGACGCAATACCGTGCGTAACGTCATAGTCTTTTTTTTTTTGGTTAAACATTACCGTGGAAATACTTAGAGGAATAATTCGCAATTTTTAACTTATCATTTGAACATGTTCATTATAACATAAGAAAAACACATTCACAACGTTTGAATGTATATTCCCTTTAGTAACGGATAATATTGTACATTTGTAATATTTTTGGTTTTAACTCGTTTTTGAATGCAAATTACCATACCTTTATCTACTGATTTCAAAAACCTACAATTATTGATGCTTTCTATATATTTTGGTAATTGGTAGGACGTTTTTTCATTAAAAGAAGCAGTCATTAAACACCTCCTTGGTTTTGTACTGTAACTATAATGAAGATGTGGTATGATTGCCAATGAGTCAACTCTCGGCAAGAGACCAAATGACACAGAAATCAACAACTATAGGTCACTGTACGGCCTTCAACAATAAGAAAAGCCCATACTGCATAGTCAGCTATAAAAGGCCGGCCCTGAAATGACAATGTAAAACAATTCAAACGAGAAAACTAACGGCTTAGTTTATGTACAAAAAATGACTAAAACACAAATATGGAAACATAAACAAACGACAACCACTGAATAACAGGCTCCTGACTTGGGACAGGCATATACATACAGAATGTGTCGGGTTCAACATGTAAGCGGGATCCCAACCCTCCCTCTAACCTGGGACAGGGGTATAACGGTACAATATAAGAACGAACTATAACTGAAATCAGATGAAAAAGGCTTAACTCATCAGATGGATACAAATACAAATACTACAAATGCAAATGGACATTTACTTTTGCGTATACCTTATAAATAGGTTATGTTTCGATTTTACATATTACTATGGTTCTGGCATTCAAGTATACAGGTTGTTTTCGAAACGGTATTAGAGGGACATACACGTACTTCGTTAAAACATGTTTTCGCAAACGGAGATTTTATACAATGGCCTCGCCTCCAGAAATATAATTACAACTTCCTACATGTTATAAATCAAGCGCAGGTATTGAATGAATTTATTAAAAATACATGTTTATCAATTTGTCATATTAATATGTAAACAGCTTGAATGAGAAAATCTCACGCTATTTTTTAATATGAAGTCGTTGAATTCTTCGTGAACAGCAAGCCATATTAAATTCGATGTTTCAAACTGTTAAACTCTAAAGGTCATTCCAAAGTAGCCACACATATTGCTTACTACAAATTGCTCTTGTGTTGTACTGTAAATCATCTATCCCAGGTAGGGGGAAGGGTTTGACGCCTAAAAAAATAGTTCAACCCCTTCATATTCTGCAGATGCCTGTCCAAAATCAAAAGCCTGTGATTCAGTTTTTGTCATTTCTTGCTGTGTATCACATGTTTTTCGTTCATAGTTTTGTACATAAAAATATTATTAGTTTTCTCGTTTGAATTGTTTTACGTTTGTCATTACGGGGCCTTTTATGGCTGAGTATGCTGTATTGGTTTTGCTCATTGTTGAAGACGGTATTACGGTATATACTTGTTAATTTCTAGGTCATTTGGTCTTTGGTGGAGAGTTGTCTCATTGGCATTCATACCTCATCTTCTTAATTTTATATAACCTGTTTTATAGGGGTTTTCCCCTCACAATTTAGAAGTACAATAATGCACTTTGAGAAGCAAAAACATAATTGCAGCAATAATTTTCAGATCACTTTATTATGAGCATATTAACTTATCCATCTGCTTTTTACTGTAATATATATATATATATTCAAAGATTTTGTTTTTAAAAGACATACATTTTATAGGGTTTTACTGTTGTGATTCATATCAATTGTTTTATAATGACATGTTATTTGTAACGTTATGGTTGTATGCATGCAACTATGTTACAATTCCAATGCAAAATTCCCAAATTATTTAAGGGTCTCATTTAAAATATAGGACAATATTTTAACAGCTTAAATTTTTAGGGCCGAAAGCAGGCTTAATTTAGTAACACAAATCACCGGTACACAAATCAGGGATAATTTATCATTAAAACTGACATATTATCTTTGATGCAGGATTTGCAGTAACAACTCTGTTGATAAGTGTTACGGATGGTCAACCTGGTCTACCACCATGGCAAGGAGGATCAATGAATGCTATCCCGGATGCTGATGGTAATTGGCAGTATGTTGGTGAACCGAATGGACAAGACGACTCACAACCAACAGAACCCTTTACAGGAGATAAAGTTCCAATACGACTTAACAGTCCAATGCCACAAGGAGGCAGAAGGCCGAGACCAATGAGATTAAATGGTGTTGGCGCAGTAAACACTGGCGAGACAGGCTTTGACAATCAACATAGTCCTGGTAGAAATCCTCAAAATTTAAATAACAGATTTGGAGATAGCAAAAGCAATATGACACAATTTATGCGAGGAGTAATGAGGAAAGGCAAAGGTGTCATGAATAAAATAATGCAAGCCATTAAATCTGGGAATAATAGCAGTGTGTTTATCTCACGACAATCTAGACAATTCCTACCATCAGCATGTACACAAGAAATGTTGCAAATTCAAACTGACTGTTTCTCTAAGAATGGCTACACTATGGACTCTTTCTTTCACACGTTACGCAATGGTAGTTTTTCTGACACCAAGCAATCGAGTTCCTTGGATGGCATCAAAGAACAACTATGCAAGTAAGTAATCAAGTTTTTTTTTATAATTATTATATATGACCAGACATGTATTCATACATTCATTATCCTGAATAGGTATTTTTTAGTTCCAGAAAGACCCCTTTTTGGCCCCAAAATATAGCAGTTTTACAAAATTATTAAGATGTAAACTTTTAGCCATTTATTGGAAAGTAGAATACTTCTGTTACATAAATATGGACAGTTTTGACAATACAATGCACATATATTGTGCACTAGTATAATTACATCAAGCTAAATTACTGAAATCTGATTTCCTAATGTTATGATTTGAGTTATTAAATGGAAGTTACCTCATTTGTGTTTATTCTTGGTGGTAGGTGTACATGATGATAATACATACCATATATACACAGGTTGAGAGTGAACACGGATGCGGCTAATTTCCTTTTTGACAAAAATTATTTCGATAAAAAACATCTGAAAAGTTCAATATTATGGCATATAAGATAGATTTTTCATATTTAAGCTTGGATTTGGTCGTCTTAAATGACTTAATAAGTTCAAATCTTTCACATAAACTAATTGAATCGACTGAAGTAGACTCTTAAGTGTAAAATCTTCCATGAGATGAACCTGAAGTTGGAGGCCAAAATCAGCCATTACCGGTACTACTCTTTTATGATTAGATTCAGACCCAGATATAACGATTGGTGACGCATCCAAAATAGGACACCCTTATCATTTAGCAGGGAATATAGCGATATCGCCCTTTTTTAAATTAGAGTCGTATTAATTTAGTTGTTTTTTTATGTAGTTCGTTGTTTTTAGAAACACAAGAATTTGTTTCTTTCGGTAATTGTGTTGGATATATACTCTTGCTTTTTTAAAATGACAATTTGTTTTCGATCGCTGTTGGTTTTAAGCAATCCCGATGAACGTTCCTCAAGGTACACGTTTTGTGTGCGAGGAAACATATAATATTTTACTCATTCCCCAAGAATACAATCCACATGATATATAATGCTTCAACATTGGCATGATTGATATAATTTATGTTGACTTAATTCTAGATTTATACAAACAAGCCAAGTTTGTAATCTGTTGTCTCCTATTGTTATTCTTTTCTGTAGTCTCCTATTTGTTTTTCTAAGTGTAATGTTTTATATTTATTGAGTCTCATAAAGTGAAATATTGTTTCTGTACTTTTAGTATGATGTTGTATAATTTGTATAGTTGTTGGAGTGAGTGGTTGCCAATACTTCTTGTCTTTGCCTCTAGTGTCAGTGATCAAAACATTTCAGGTCACCAGTGGCAGGCTTACAAAATTTTTATAGACATAAATTTATTTACCTTTCCCAAAGATCAAGGCATCAATAAGCAAGCCTTCCATTGATAAGATGAAATGTTTAATGATCACATCAACTTATATTTTAACAGGTGTAACTTTTGAGGTAAAATTTTTTCTTCTGTTTGTATTAATGAGCAAGTCTTGACTCTACACTTACTCAAAGTAAAACTCTCATAATAGAACAAATCTCAATTAAAGTCCAGATCTCATCCTTGTAATTGAGCAAATACCAGCTCCGAAAAACAATACCAAATGTAACATAAGGGATATCTGTGTGTAAACCAAAACATGGTCTTAGCAAATCATACTGGCTTAAAGCAGAAAGATATATTAGAATGAATAATAATTTTATTATAAAAAAAAATTAATCAATCTGGTTTTGGCCTTAGGGAAACTTAGGGAAACACTCAGCATACAAAACAATTTTGAGTTCCTGCCTGAGCAAGTCAGCTTGCAACCTCCAGTGTGAGGAAGAACCTGCCTGCCCGACAATACGCCAGCCGGGGAATGTGAAGCGAGGGTTCTCCACTTAGGTGATGAGACTAGGCGTCTCATCTGCAGCCGGTGTGTGCAAGGTCTGCATGGGGATAGCCCATGTACTTGTGAAGTAGCAGGGGTCTATCAAACTGGCGCTGGAATAAATTTGATAAAATTTTTCCCCGAAATGCTTGGGGATGAATGAAATTTTAGAAATAACCAGTGATAAAATTCCATCAAGGAATTGAAATTAAAAAATAAAATATATATCACTAGTAAAAACTGAGATGTTTCCCTTGTCATGAAACATTATTGAAGGTGTTAGGTCGGTGGATGGTGGGTGGTAAATTAAATAATAGCACTGTAAAACTATATCAACTAGTCAAGCCTGCTATGAACCAAAAAAGTGATTATACAAAGACCATGCATATGGCTTCACACACAGATAGGGTACATCAATCAACAGTGGGAGGAGTCTGGCCTCACTGACCTTTAGATAATGTACTAATTGTTGTGTAATTATTTTCTATAAGATCTGGTATCATAATCTGCATTTCTTCACCAACTGTGATTGTTTATGACATGTATCTGATTAAGAAAAGATTAGAGTGTGCCTCCTAGTGAGATTCCAGTTGTAACTTCAAAGTGTCAAATGCCAGGGATTTAACCTCAAGATGTACCAAGTGGTCTGTGTATGTTAATTAAAAGTATCAATAATGTCAGCATCTTTATTATCACATTAATTATTAAGTGTAAGCTGGAATGTCAGTTTGTATAAACAGTACTTATATTATTATATATAAGTACCATATTTATACAAACAAGCCAAGTTTGTAATCTGTTGTCTCCTATTGTTATTCTTTTCTGTAGTCTCCTATTTGTTTTTTCTAAGTGTAATGTTTTATATTTATTGAGTCTCATAAAGTGAAATATTGTTTCTGTACTTTTAGTATGATGTTGTATAATTTGTATAGTTGTTGGAGTGAGTGGTTGCCAATACTTCTTGTCTTTGCCTCTAGTGTCAGTGATCAAAACATTTCAGGTCACCAGTGGCAGGCTTACAAAATTTTTATAGACATAAATTTATTTACCTTTCCCAAAGATCAAGGCATCAATAAGCAAGCCTTCCATTGATAAGATGAAATGTTTAATGATCACATCAACTTATATTTTAACAGGTGTAACTTTTGAGGTAAAATTTTTTCTTCTGTTTGTATTAATGAGCAAGTCTTGACTCTACACTTACTCAAAGTAAAACTCTCATAATAGAACAAATCTCAATTAAAATCCAGATCTCATCCTTGTAATTGAGCAAATACCAGCTCCGAAAAACAATACCAAATGTAACATAAGGGATATCTGTGTGTAAACCAAAACATGGTCTTAGCAAATCATACTGGCTTAAAGCAGAAAGATATATTAGAATGAATAATAATTTTATTATAAAAAACAATTAATCAATCTGGTTTTGGCCTTAGGGAAACTTAGGGAAACACTCAGCATACAAAACAATTTTGAGTTCCTGCCTGAGCAAGTCAGCTTGCAACCTCCAGTGTGAGGAAGAACCTGCCTGCCCGACAATACGCCAGCCGGGGAATGTGAAGCGAGGGTTCTCCACTTAGGTGATGAGACTAGGCGTCTCATCTGCAGCCGGTGTGTGCAAGGTCTGCATGGGGATAGCCCATGTACTTGTGAAGTAGCAGGGGTCTATCAAACTGGAGCTGGAATAAATTTGATAAAATTTTTCCCCGAAATGCTTGGGGATGAATGAAATTTTAGAAATAACCAGTGATAAAATTCCATCAAGGAATTGAAATTAAAAAATAAAATATATATCACTAGTAAAAACTGAGATGTTTCCCTTGTCATGAAACATTATTGAAGGTGTTAGGTCGGTGGATGGTGGGTGGTAAATTAAATAATAGCACTGTAAAACTATATCAACTAGTCAAGCCTGCTATGAACCAAAAAAGTGATTATACAAAGACCATGCATATGGCTTCACACACAGATAGGGTACATCAATCAACAGTGGGAGGAGTCTGGCCTCACTGACCTTTAGATAATGTACTAATTGTTGTGTAATTATTTTCTATAAGATCTGGTATCATAATCTGCATTTCTTCACCAACTGTGATTGTTTATGACATGTATCTGATTAAGAAAAGATTAGAGTGTGCCTCCTAGTGAGATTCCAGTTGTAACTTCAAAGTGTCAAATGCCAGGGATTTAACCTCAAGATGTACCAAGTGGTCTGTGTATGTTAATTAAAAGTATCAATAAAGTCAGCATCTTTATTATCACATTAATTATTAAGTGTAAGCTGGAATGTCAGTTTGTATAAACAGTACTTATATTATTATATATAAGTACCATATTTATACAAACAAGCCAAGTTTGTAATCTGTTGTCTCCTATTGTTATTCTTTTCTGTAGTCTCCTATTTGTTTTTCTAAGTGTAATGTTTTATATTTATTGAGTCTCATAAAGTGAAATATTGTTTCTGTACTTTTAGTATGATGTTGTATAATTTGTATAGTTGTTGGAGTGAGTGGTTGCCAATACTTCTTGTCTTTGCCTCTAGTGTCAGTGATCAAAACATTTCAGGTCACCAGTGGCAGGCTTACAAAATTTTTATAGACATAAATTTATTTACCTTTCCCAAAGATCAAGGCATCAATAAGCAAGCCTTCCATTGATAAGATGAAATGTTTAATGATCACATCAACTTATATTTTAACAGGTGTAACTTTTGAAGTAAAATTTTTTCTTCTGTTTGTATTAATGAGCAAGTCTTGACTCTACACTTACTCAAAGTAAAACTCTCATAATAGAACAAATCTCAATTAAAGTCCAGATCTCATCCTTGTAATTGAGCAAATACCAGCTCCGAAAAACAATACCAAATGTAACATAAGGGATATCTGTGTGTAAACCAAAACATGGTCTTAGCAAATCATACTGGCTTAAAGCAGAAAGATATATTAGAATGAATAATAATTTTATTATAAAAAACAATTAATCAATCTGGTTTTGGCCTTAGGGAAACACTCATCATACAAAACAATTTTGAGTTCCTGCCTGAGCAAGTCAGCTTGCAACCTCCAGTGTGAGGAAGAACCTGCCTGCCCGACAATACGCCAGCCGGGGAATGTGAAGCGAGGGTTCTCCACTTAGGTGATGAGACTAGGCGTCTCATCTGCAGCCGGTGTGTGCAAGGTCTGCATGGGGATAGCCCATGTACTTGTGAAGTAGCAGGGGTCTATCAAACTGGCGCTGGAATAAATTTGATAAAATTTTTCCCCGAAATGCTTGGGGATGAATGAAATTTTAGAAATAACCAGTGATAAAATTCCATCAAGGAATTGAAATTAAAAAATAAAATATATATCACTAGTAAAAACTGAGATGTTTCCCTTGTCATGAAACATTATTGAAGGTGTTAGGTCGGTGGATGGTGGGTGGTAAATTAAATAATAGCACTGTAAAACTATATCAACTAGTCAAGCCTGCTATGAACCAAAAAAGTGATTATACAAAGACCATGCATATGGCTTCACACACAGATAGGGTACATCAATCAACAGTGGGAGGAGTCTGGCCTCACTGACCTTTAGATAATGTACTAATTGTTGTGTAATTATTTTCTATAAGATCTGGTATCATAATCTGCATTTCTTCACCAACTGTGATTGTTTATGACATGTATCTGATTAAGAAAAGATTAGAGTGTGCCTCCTAGTGAGATTCCAGTTGTAACTTCAAAGTGTCAAATGCCAGGGATTTAACCTCAAGATGTACCAAGTGGTCTGTGTATGTTAATTAAAAGTATCAATAATGTCAGCATCTTTATTATCACATTAATTATTAAGTGTAAGCTGGAATGTCAGTTTGTATAAACAGTACTTATATTATTATATATAAGTACCATATTTATACAAACAAGCCAAGTTTGTAATCTGTTGTCTCCTATTGTTATTCTTTTCTGTAGTCTCCTATTTGTTTTTCTAAGTGTAATGTTTTATATTTATTGAGTCTCATAAAGTGAAATATTGTTTCTGTACTTTTAGTATGATGTTGTATAATTTGTATAGTTGTTGGAGTGAGTGGTTGCCAATACTTCTTGTCTTTGCCTCTAGTGTCAGTGATCAAAACATTTCAGGTCACCAGTGGCAGGCTTACAAAATTTTTATAGACATAAATTTATTTACCTTTCCCAAAGATCAAGGCATCAATAAGCAAGCCTTCCATTGATAAGATGAAATGTTTAATGATCACATCAACTTATATTTTAACAGGTGTAACTTTTGAGGTAAAATTTTTTCTTCTGTTTGTATTAATGAGCAAGTCTTGACTCTACACTTACTCAAAGTAAAACTCTCATAATAGAACAAATCTCAATTAAAGTCCAGATCTCATCCTTGTAATTGAGCAAATACCAGCTCCGAAAAACAATACCAAATGTAACATAAGGGATATCTGTGTGTAAACCAAAACATGGTCTTAGCAAATCATACTGGCTTAAAGCAGAAAGATATATTAGAATGAATAATAATTTTATTATAAAAAACAATTAATCAATCTAGTTTTGGCCTTAGGGAAACACTCATCATACAAAACAATTTTGAGTTCCTGCCTGAGCAAGTCAGCTTGCAACCTCCAGTGTGAGGAAGAACCTGCCTGCCCGACAATACGCCAGCCGGGGAATGTGAAGCGAGGGTTCTCCACTTAGGTGATGAGACTAGGCGTCTCATCTGCAGCCGGTGTGTGCAAGGTCTGCATGGGGATAGCCCATGTACTTGTGAAGTAGCAGGGGTCTATCAAACTGGAGCTGGAATAAATTTGATAAAATTTTTCCCCGAAATGCTTGGGGATGAATGAAATTTTAGAAATAACCAGTGATAAAATTCCATCAAGGTCCAAAAACTCAGATGGAAACAGCTGAGTGCCCCCAAGGATTTAGGATTAAGATTTTTTCACCTTCAATAAAGTCATGAGAAAAAAAAATATATATATAAAAAATAACAATGGAAAAATCTATGTACATGAATGTGTAGATCTGTATTCTAAAAACATTATTATGTTCATGTTAATATTTTCCTAACAATTCTTGTGCATATTTAATTGAAGTAGATGACACTCTTATATACCTGCAGTAACTATCAGAGGACCAGCGTCCTAGTGTTTTGACCAAATGGTCTTCAATATGTGCTTTACCTGCAGTATTGGCAGCTCCTATGCGTAGGCTATGACCATTATAGTGATCAGGATTGAAGCCACATATACTAAGTACTTGTTTTATACAATTAATGAAATAATTCCTTTCTAATGCCAAAGCATTTTGTGAGATAAAAAGTGGATCAGATGGGAGACCTTGTTTAAGACTCTCTCTAACTTGTAAATATTTGACTAAGATTTTAAAAGGACAAATTTGATTTTTTACTTTATGGAGTTGAATATCTACACCTTTCCTGAAAGGGTCTGTTTTAGACTGTTTCAATTTCAAAATTATCATATCTTTATGCAAAATAATATCTCCAATACATAAATTAACAGATGGGTCAAATTGGTTGGCTTTCAAGACAGTAAATTCTCCACATCTCATAAAGCCATAAAAACCTACAGTACATACTGCTTCTAGCATTAAATCAATAAAAGGGGTAAACACACCTTGTCTTAGACGAAATATAATTTTCTCTAAAATTTCGAAAGTAATAGGTAATCTTTTCTTGTTATTTGGTTTTTGAAGTTTTTTGACAGAGTTCAAAATGTAGGAGAGTCTATCTAAGGGTGTGTTGTTGTCAGATTCTAAGGGATCCTTACAATTATTTTTTAAATATTTGTATCTTATTCCACATAAATACAATTTTATGGTAGAATACTGTAGTTTCAAAAAATGGAAACAATATGCAGTAAAATAAATCAAAATGTCTTCTGAAATAGGTGGTAGGTAATTAAATTTAAAATTGTTCAGCAACATAAATCTCTCAAAATGTTTAAATCCAGTTTCATAAGCACTTCTTGTTTTGCTTGCAATAGCAATATCCCAAAGTTGATGAACTATTTTGTTCAGGACCACATTACTACTGAACTGGGTGGGCACTGATGAGGTTGAAGTGCTGCATTTGGAGCCAGCCTGCGGAAACGGTCCATCTGAAATCGAGACAAAGCGTCACTTATTTAATTTTCATATCCTGGTACATGTTTTGCACTGAAATGAAAGTTATATTTACAGGCACACCATGTAAATTGTCGCATTAAACTCATGATCTGTAAGCATTTAGAGCGACCTTTTTTCACTATTGCAACTGTTGCCTCATTATCACACCAGAAAAGAAAACGTTTTTTAGACCACTTGGAACCCCATAGAATAGCTGCCACTACAATAGGATACAGTTCCAGGAAAGCCATTGAATATTTTTTCTCATCTGGTAATTCCAAATTTCCTGACCATGAAGAAGAAAACCATTCTCCTTTATGATAACCACCGAAGCCTTTAGTTGATGATGCATCTGTAAAGAGTTCCATGTCGAAGATTGAAATGTAATCTTTATTGTAAAACATATTTACTCCATTCCAATTGCTAAGAAAACGCAACCAAAAGTATAAATCTGTTCGGCACTCCTTAGTTAGGTGAACATAATGGTGCAGATCATTGACGGTACAGGACAGATTAATAAGATATGAAACAAAGGTTCGACCAGGAAGAATCACCCTTGAAGCAAAATTTAGATGACCTAAAAGCTGTAAAAGTTCCCTTTTAGTGCATTTTCTTTTCCTATAAATTTTTGAGATGAACTCACAAATACGTTCAACTTTATTAGTTGGTAGTCGAGCTTCCATTTTTTCAGTGTCCAGTATAATACCCAGATACTCCAAACATTTGACAGGACCTATAGTTTTGTGACTAGCTACTGGTATGTTAAGCTTTTTAAAAATCATCATCATAATTGCCATTGTTCTTTCTCCATCTGCTGATGGTGAATCAATGGTCAAAAAGTCATCAAGCAAATGTAATATGTTTAGAATTTTGTAATTTTGTGTTGCTATGTGGCAAATAGCTTGGGACACATGATCAAAAATTTTTGGGCTGAAACGACAACCAAAGGTTAATCTAACAAAAAAATAATACACCTCACACCATTTTATACAGAAAAATGGCCACTGGCTTGGAAAGATAGGACAAATTTTGAATGCGTCTGAAATATCGAATTTACAAAGCCAGGAGTTCCTTCCTAGACGCAAAATTATATCAATGGCATCATCTATCTTGACATAGGACATTGAATAATTATTTTTATCAATCAAATCATTTATGCTTGAATGTTCATCATCATTGTGAGGGGAGGATAAATCTAATATTAAGCGTTTTTTGTTTGAGTATTTCCCCTCTGCTATCCCTATGGGACTAACCCTATAATTCTGAAAGGGGAGGTTGTTAAAAGGCCCGTACATGTATCCTCTCTCTACCTCAACTGATATTAAGGCACTTGTAATTTCTGGTTGTGACCTTGCTGAAAAACTATTTCTGCATTCTTTTGTAGGTAAATTTACTTCTGATATCATAGTATCAAAACCCTTTCGTAGACCATTACATAAATATTTTACAAATGATTTGTCAGGATAACTTAATAGTTCAATTTCGAGCTTATCCACATTAATTGGGGAAGTAGCTTCCTTTGGAAAGTCCTCTAATACTAGTCATTTTTTAAAATGTTTCCCACTATTCTGAGATGAAATAGGTAAAAGGGGTTTCGCAAGTGAATTCTGCTCTCCACCTTTGTTTGAGACTCTGCAATTTGGTAGGGAGTGGTTAGATAGGTTACACTTGGAACAGACATGCCTATAGGAACAGTTGATTCTTGTGCACCCCCTGGCAGTGTTGAAATTGTTGCAAACCTCTTCCCCCTTGAAATATACACGTGTTCTGCCATTTTTGTCTAACTTATCGGATGAAGGACCTGAATCAATGGAAGCTTCAAACTGCCTTGAATTTTTGTTAAAATGTGACTGGTAATTCCCAGAAGTTTGTAGTGAACAGAAAGCTGTGGTATGATCTGCCATATTACAGATATTACAAATGTTTATGCTAGCCCCAGCTGTAACTAAATTTAAAATATCACGATCCCTTTTACTCCAATCAATTTTTACAAACTTTTCTCTTAACAAAGTTGCAGCTTTTGCAGAGAACATTTTATGGTAATCATAAAACTTATCTCCAAAAAAGTTGCATATATCAATGATGTCGTCTTGATATGCGTCCAATTCGGCACGCCTATCTGGGAAAACAGTTGTCATAACCCTTTTAAATTTTCCAAAAGCCCTAATAAATTCCTGCAAAGACAACTTTCTGTTCAAACGTGGATCAGGCTTTCCTGAAACATTTAATTCTATACCATTAGCCAAAATATTATTTGTTTGGGGACATTCATATCTTGGTATTAACAAAGATGCCAAGTTAATATCCTTACCCTCAATGATCTGTTTTTGAAGAATAGGAGAAATGATATCCACATTTGAAAAAGAATCTGAGCGCACTCCTTGAAATCCATGTTGAGTAGATGAGTCTCGGGCATCTAACTGCTGTACGGTTGGAGACGGATAAATCAAATCCTGTTGTAATCCTGTTTGAAATATGGGAATATTCGGAACTTGATCCATGTGATTAGTTGTAGAACTTTGAGCTTTATACCATTGCTGAAGGTTGAATCCACTGCTGTCAGTATTAGTCCCTTTGTTTAAATTCTGGTTAAAATGATTCAAACTTTGTTGAAAGCCACTGAAACAATGTGCCAGCATGGTAGACATTGTAGCCATACTGTTGAAATTAGAGTTCTGCATTGGAATGTCATTGGTAATTCCACCTGTATTACTGCTTGTTACTTGATGGTTTACACTCATTGTGTCCTGTTCTGCCAAGGAAGTATTGGGAACAGGAATATTGTTTATGTCCAAAGAGGCTAAAGGTTGTACATTGGTCCCACTGTCTGTTACAGCTACTTCAGGTTCTGTACTCAACGGATTGGATGTATCATTGTCAGAAATAGTCCTGTTTTGTTGAATTTGTGGTGTAGTAATCCCACTTGTGTTAGAATTTTCGATATATAGTTGTTTTAATACCGATTTGGGTAAAGAACTTGGAGTTTTTATGCCTTTTTTGTCCAATTCTTCTCGAAATTTTTGTGAAGTCCAGTTGGATGGATTGTTTAAATCCCATTGTCTATCAGAAATAGCTGAATTTGCATATGGAGTAACTCTATTCCTTCTTGTGCGAACACCTTTTCCTCTGCCAGACATTATGTCACGAGTGAATAAAATAATCCAAATTATAAGTAGTTGTTTAAATTGAATAATAAATTAAATAATAGCACTGTAAAACTATATCAACTAGTCAAGCCTGCTATGAACCAAAAAAGTGATTATACAAAGACCATGCATATGGCTTCACACACAGATAGGGTACATCAATCAACAGTGGGAGGAGTCTGGCCTCACTGACCTTTAGATAATGTACTAATTGTTGTGTAATTATTTTCTATAAGATCTGGTATCATAATCTGCATTTCTTCACCAACTGTGATTGTTTATGACATGTATCTGATTAAGAAAAGATTAGAGTGTGCCTCCTAGTGAGATTCCAGTTGTAACTTCAAAGTGTCAAATGCCAGGGATTTAACCTCAAGATGTACCAAGTGGTCTGTGTATGTTAATTAAAAGTATCAATAATGTCAGCATCTTTATTATCACATTAATTATTAAGTGTAAGCTGGAATGTCAGTTTGTATAAACAGTACTTATATTATTATATATAAGTACCATATCATTAAAGAGTATTAACAATATTATTTAATTGGACGCGACTGTCGTACAAGTTAGAGGTTTACCGCTGTAACACCAGGTTTAATCCACCATTTTCTACACTTCTAAATGCCTGTACCAAGTCAGGAATACGACAGTTGTTGTCCATTCATTTTTTTTTTATGTGTTTTGTCATTTGATTTTGCCATTTGATTAGGGACTTTCCGATTTTATTTTCCTCGGAGTTCAGTATTTTTGTGATTTTACTTATTTCTGGTAAATATGAAACTGAGCAAAAGTCAATATTACAACTCCTGCCAATGTTACAACTCCTGCCAATGTTACAACTCCTGCATGGCAAGTCGATCTTCGACGGAATTATTTGTGTTATGTTAAGATCCATTTGTTTTCTTTTATACTGTTTAATGTTTGATATTTGTGGTTCTGGTCATGGATGTCATACCATATGTTTTCTTGGTTGTCTTTTGTCTTACAGCTCCTCGTTTACTTATTCCTTCATTTTGTAAGCCCTATGCTCGGAAAGATTCCGGTGAAGGTAGTCATGGACTGAAAGAACGCAATGTATCGACAGCGGATGCGCTGGATGTGTGTGTGGTTTTTTTTTATAAGATTCCAGTTTGCAACCATTTAAGACAAAATTTACCTTAAACAATATTAGCTTTTAAGATATCATGTACTCTTTTTTCTTAGTTTTGATATCATGCATTTGTCATGTATAATTTGGCTTTCCTAATCTTTGACTAGAGATCTATTCACACAAAGCATAACAGATTCTTTACGTTTAAGTTTACTTTTCAATATGTTTGAAAAAATAAAATAGATCTTTTTTTCTCTAAGACTTAGACATTGTTATTCTAAATTTTAGAATTGCCACTACAAAACGAGTTTAGAATAGTTCTGAAAATTTAAAAACGACATTTTCCACCAATTGAAATAACTAAATAATAATAAGTGATTGAATATTTCTATAACAATCGAATTTCAATGCCCAGCTTTGTTGCTTTCATTATTGTTTCGAGATTTGAAAGGTTCTTAAGCAAAATTAGAAAATTAGGCAAGTCTGGAATATGACAGTTGTTGTCCATTCGTTTGATGTGTTTTATCATTTGATTTTGACATTTGATTAGGGACTAACGTTTTGAATTTTCCTCGGAGTCCAGTATTTTTGTGATTTTACAAAAGACAACCAATTTTTTACATAGCGTCTCTTCTTTCAGAAAGAGACAAGGCATCTTGGATTGTGCTATTCCAGCCATAATTGGGAAACGAGACAAACCGCCATGCCTTGATGTTCATGATTATAATTTTGGACAAGAAATGGCACTGAAAGGTCTACGAATCGTTCAGGACGTATGTGAAACAGGTTTGTTTCAAGTAACCCTCATTTATTGCCAATAAGAACTATACTATAAATGAAAGTGATGTATTCCATATGAGATGAGAATACCTTTGTATTTGTATTTTGTTTGTTTTCAATAACAACCATTCACCTTAATTCTCAAAAAATAAATGTCTGAATTGTTCAATAAATGTAGTTTGCAATTATAGTTGCGAGTGATAGTGTATAAGTATAAACATTCAATATATGTGACCGTTTTCGAGTTTATGAAGTTTACTATTATTTACGCCTTCTATAGCATGTAAAATCAAGGTGCATGTACAATTACGTAATAATGTTTATTTTTTTCTACAAGTTCGCTTTCATCATTATTCACGTAAAGTCTCAAGAAAGAAATGTATACACAGTCAAACAAATGTAGCTTGCAATTACCAACTAACAACATTATTTACTTTTGAAAATTTCAACAATGTGAAAGTTTATGACATTCGTTACACTTTCTTTATATAGCATATATATGTGTGCTTGTACAATTACATATTCTTAATTTCTCCTCCAATTGATATCTTAATTTGGATCCTGTCTGTGTAATTTTAGGACTGTTACCCCCATCACCAATATGTGTACCGTTAGTGAACAGAGAAATGCAAAGATGTTATACCAAAGTAGGTTTTAGTCCCGATATGTTTATCTCAGACGACAAAGATGTGGAGGGAGCAGTCATTGGAAAAGATATGGATGCTGCACAAAAGTTTTGTGGGTACGTAGACATTAAACAACATGCAATTTCCGTCATGAGATGAAAAACAGCAATAAAAGCTAAATTTCATTGATTTTTGTGACCTTTGTATTTTTTTGTGCTGTGGGTGTACTGGCTTCGTGTTTTAGATGAATACCCCTGGCCATATACTTTCGTTTCTATTATAAGAGACATATTTTTTTTTAAATTGTTGCTTAAAAGGATATCCTGTTTTGCCTTTTTTGTCATCTGTGCCAGCATCATTTTTTTTTATCTCTATTTTTTTTTTATTGTTTTTTTTATTGGATCGTCAACGTACGTGTACAATGTTTTTTTGCGTTGATTTAAACTTTTTGATTTAATTATTTTTTATTAAAATCTTTTTAAAAACTATTGTTTTCAATGATAACAGTTTGAAGTGATTCTTTTTTTTTTACAGATCAAGAAAACAATTATATGATTGCATGAGACTAGTCATGAAGAATTGTCCTCAGGCAGAGGAATATTTAATGATGTCAGGACATGATCAGACAGCCATTGAAAAAAGTATAGATGTTCTCTGCGACAATAAAAAAGGTGAGTTTAGTCTTCCCTACACGTTTTATCATGATACCATACATAAGTTAAACCCGGTTTGACTGTCCATCAGCTTTCAACCTACCTAGTCCTTTTTTATGCGCGGAGACACACAGGGCAAGATGTCACAGAGCAACCAACTTAACATATAAAGTCACAATACCTTTCTTTCCTTTATGAGCTTTTGAGTTTAATTCCATTTTTACAGAAGTTTACTTCTCAAGAACAATTTTCGATATTCTTTTTTGTTAGTCTATTTTTTTTTAATCTCTTGCAATTTTCTCTCCAATTGGAGGCGTCTAAATTAAATGTACAATTGTATATTCAATGCTCCTTTATTTCTATTTTATGTCTATTTTATATGTCTTATTAATGCTTTTTACTACTCAAAATTGCATAACATCTTCTAAATATGATTCTCTAATGTGTATTGCCTAATGAAAACCATTTTTTTTATCTTTTAAATTATCTATTATAACTCCTATATGATACCATTGTTTACAACTATTTCATATGTTTTTACACAATTTCATGCTTGCCTTTTTCTGTGTGAAAATTATCTTATTTTCTTGACATTATCGTTAAATCAAGGTTATTCTTAATTTTGGCAGTGCTGTCTTAATACTGCATTTATTTTCCTTGATAATGCAGTTAAAATCAGTGGCGGATCCAGAACTTTTCATAAGGGGAGGGGGGATGGGGGCGCTGACCCCAGCCCCCTAGATCCGCTTATGAAAATAGTATGTATCCCGATGCCTTAAAGGGAAACAACAAAGTGTATACCCTAAACACAGTTTACAATATTTTTCAGTGTATGTTGACGGATTAAATTGCTTCCAGACCCCGAGCGAAACTGTACATAACTGTATTGATGTAATGTCATCTCAGACATTAGATCTCGAGGCTAGACAAATGTGGAAGTCCATGGGTAAAGATGATTTCTTAAAGGAATTTTGCAGGTAAATACTATTGCTGTAAACAACAAGGTTGATTTAAAAATATCAACTCCCAACAACAACAAAATACGATAAATTAAAAGGGATGAAATACAAACTAACGGTACAGAAAGGCAGGTTTGATTAAATAGCGTTTGAAAGACAATAGATATGAACACAACAGAATGTTTTTTTATTTTGGTTTAAGGATGCTCTTTCTTTTCATCATTGGAATGAGAAATCTAAATTTGACGATAAATATTTTGTGTCATGAATTGGTTTCTCTCCGCTACATTTCAAAGCTTTTAGGACAGTCTGCAAAAAGTAAAATCACAAAAATACTGAACTTAGAGGAAAATAAATTCGGAAAGTCAATAATCACATGGCAAAATCAAATAACAAAACGCATCAAAACGAATGGACAAGAACTGTCATATTCCTGACTTGGTACAAGCCATTTATATTATATTTTTAACGTATTTGTCCTTTTTATATCTTCTGTTTAATGTGCCTTTCCATTTTCTCGATTTCGTCTAGATTGCGTTTTTAACACATTCGTGTAGTCCACTGCAAATTAATTGTGCACCATGGTTTGCAAAATCTGTGAATTATGTATGTGTTTTCACTAACATTGTCTTCTAATTTATGACCCCTTTGCCAGACCATTTATAATTTGTTGTTCAATGTACATATTTAGCACGATCAACATAAAAAAGGTTGCTCCATGTTGATATTTACACAATAACTGTTCTTTTTCAAGTCATTTGCTCTCATGAACACAAAAAACAACTTCCTGTTATGACTAAGAGACATTTAGAAAATAAAGGAACGTCGTGTTGTTAACTTTTTTCTTTAATTCTTATACGATTCATTCTTTCCGGACATGTTGATTATTTTTATTTAATCAACGTGTGGTTCGTTTGATCTCAGTTTGCCGTTAGTTGAAATTCGATAACGACGTCTACTTTTCTTGCTTTCTTGTGACGTCATGAAAAAAGGGGTCTATACCTGATGATGTCATATACAAAGAACATATCTTTTTGCAATTCATTCTAAAAGAAGGATAATGTTTGTCTGCATATCGTATACAAATCATTAGAGACACCGATTCCACCAACAAATCTCGTGCAATAACATATTTATTCACTATCAACAGTTTAATTCTAACTTTAAAACACTCGGCGAGCCTCGCGTTTAAAATCAGTAAAAAGTTAACCGTCTCGAATGGATAAATATTGTATCACGTTGCAATTGTAGAATCTATATTCATATATTGATTTGTTTACATATTTTATAGAATTCGTGTTCAGCATATGGAGTGTGACACCACTGCATGGAAGGAGAGTTGCCATGAAGTTACCGTAGGGCTGAAGAATGAATTTCAGTGCGCCATGTTGCCAGGGATATGTCATAACATCACAGAAATCGATGACATTCTTCACAATAATGTTTGTAGACGTCAGGCTTTTCTTCAAGCTTTAAGAAGTTCATACGGTGGAGCAAGTACCCCAAGCTCTTGGGTTTTATCAATTGCACTTGCAGTGGGACTAAGTTTATTCTTTCTATAAATACTATTAATATGCCATGTAAAACTACCTTTTAAAAAAGATAGTTTGAAATTTTTATATAAGTGCTACTGTGTATATAATTAATTTTTTAATAATCAGGTAATATTTATGTTTATTGTACTTTTGAACATTTGCAGTAAAAATTATGTGTAAACACTCATTAAAAATTATTCAATGGAGTAATAGTGTTTAGTATGTTGTCGTCATGTCTTATATATCAAATAGAGGCAGACAAACATTGGGTCTGAAAAACCTCAATGAATTTTTATCAAAATCAGAAATATCTATGAACTCAATTCGACAATATTGCAAATTTGTATATTAAAAAACGAAAAAATCAAAACCGTTTAGAATTAAGAGGGGAAATATGATGTCTAAGTAATGCAAGCATAGTAATATTATGTAAACCGAATATGATAACCTTCATATATTTTCACTCTAAATTGTATCACAAACATTTCACAATTCTGAGTATAACGATGACAAATACACTATGCTGCAATCACTATCTAATTAAAGTTGTAGACGGCGTGTCTCTTATATCCCTTAATTATGAGCATTTAGAATGCAGTCCTGAATATTTCTATCATTAAATATGTTGTATACAACTTACAATTCTAAAGTTCTATACAAAACTTTTTATCAATTTTGAAAATGTCTACGAGTCAAAATGTTTAATGATTTACGTTCTGCCGTCGTAAAAGTAGCAATTTAAGGTATGCACAGTTGAAATAATTTTCTATTTCAATGGGAGCATTCATGTTGCTTTTTATTAGATAAATATGGTCGAGGAATATAATTATTTCTTTTATCTTATTGAAATCTGTCTTTGAACAGCCTTCCATTATTTGTAATCATATCAACCACATATATATACATACGATAGGTACGGGTATATATAATTATTTACTATTAATGGAACATTTTCATGTTACAATGTCTAAAGAGTTTAGGAGTTTTTACATCACAGAAATTCTCTAAAGATAACAATGTCGATTCATTTGACTAATGATCACTCAGTTGAAATCATTATATTATTACAGTTGTAAAAATTCTTTTAAAAGTCATTTCTGATATTGTGTAGATCGGTATTATCATTTGTATATTAATTTTGTAATAAAGATGAAAAACTAAAAACTTTATCTTATCTTGTTATAAAATTCTTGATATATGGTTCTGTTTATGTTAATGTTACAAAGAATGCAACTTGGACACAAATATTTAAGCATACATTATTTATCTCTGCATTTTACTCTAAGAGGCTGTAAAGTGATCACCATAGAATTCACAAATAGCCTCTGTTTAACTTTTGTATTAATTGCTGTTACATAACTTTTCAACTGTAGATTCGTGTGGTAGGGGTATGCGAATATCCTAAGCCAAGAACATATTTTGGTTGGTCTTTTCGGTTGCTGTCTGTTTTCTTTGTTTGGTGTGAACTAATTTAAGCATACACTTAATGTAAGTCTTTCAATTTGCCATGTTTCCCATTTTGTATTCCACATTGAAACTAATATTGCCATTGATCACACTTCGAATTTATTGAAAACCTTCTAAAAGATAAAAAAGAAAAGAAAGAAAACGAAATGGCATCTTGCAAAGTTCTTAAATTGTACTGTCAGATGTATTGATAATTTCAACGAGTGCTTACATCTGATATATCCCAGCGAACTTGATATCACAAGTCCATGTTTTGTATTTGAAAATCTTCGTTATTGTTTTTTTTTTGTTTGATCTACACTTTAACCGATTGTGTCCTATTCCCGATTTCGACTCTTTTAATGCATGAGGATTTGTATGGCGGATAATGCATGCATAGTTGGAGATGTCTAACCTGTTGACACACCCAATATCGCTCCTTTTTGTAGTCCACGCGATTCCCTCAGTACTTGTTTCTTGCCCTTTTTGTCTTTTCTGAATTAATTTACAAAATTTGAACATCAGTAAACTAAAGTCACCTTTACCTAACATTCACAGCAAAATGTATTTACTTTTCCATTACCATGATTACACTGATTGTCACTTAATATCAATCTACTTTCTGGTTTTGATGGTTAATATTACCTTAATCATTCTTTATTTTCCAGAATTTCACTACACTTGTGGGTCCGTACACTTGTCTGTTTTGTTTTAATTTGATATATATATATATACAGGCGATTTGGTGTCACGATATCACAGTAACATGGGTTCGAATCCCGGCGAGGGAAGAACCAAAAATTTGCGAAAGCAAATTTACAGATCAAACATTGTTGGGTTGATGTTTAGACGAGTTGTATATACATTATGTACACAGCCATGTATCACCATCATTGATGGCGATCCGATGGATACATCTGTTGTAGAGTTGTCACTGACTCAGACGTACTTATGAATATAATTATTTTCTGTGACTGTATCTTACATTAATTTGTAGGATCCTTTACTATAGATAATTTAGCTGATCTGTAACAATAACATCTTCATGCCTTATATATCATGTACTGTAGTACGCCGCTAGATTAAAACTGACGTGGAAAGGTAACACATGGCCAGCGAAAGCTCTATTATGGTAGAGCCCAGGTGGTCGTGCGGTCTAGCGGGACGGCCGCAGTGCAGGCGATTTGGTGTCACGATATCACAGTAGCATGGGTTCGAATCCCGGCGAGGGAAGAACCAAAAATTTGCGAAAGCAAATTTACAGATCTGACATTGTTGGGTTGATGTTTAGACGAGTTGTATATATATTATGTACACAGCCATGTATCACCATCATTGATGGCGATCCGATGGATACATCTGTTGTAGAGTTGTCACTGACTGAGACGTACTTATGAATATAATTATTTTCTGTGACTGTATCTTACATTAATTTGTAGGATCCTTTACTATAGATAATTTAGCTGATCTGTAACAATAACATCTTCATGCCTTATATATCATGTACTGTAGTACGCCGCTAGATTAAAACTGACGTGGAAAGGTAACACATGGCCAGCGCAAGCTCTATTATGGTAGAGCCTAGGTGGTCGTGCGGTCTAGCGGGACGGCTGCAGTGCAGGCGATTCGGTGTCACGATACCACAGTAGCATGAGTTCGAATCCTGGCGAGGGAAGAACCAAAAATTTGCGAAAGCAAATTTACAGATCTAACATTGTTGGGTTGATGTTTAGACGAGCTGTATATACATTATGTACACAGCCATTTATCACCATCATTGATGGCGATCCGATGGATACATCTGTTGTAGAGTTGTCACTGACTCAGACGTACTTATATATATATATATATATACATATAGTGTACCTGTTGCTTGTTTATCAAATAATAGAGGAAGATGTGGTATGAGTGCCAATCAGACAACTTTCCATCCAAATAACAATTTATAAAAGTAAACCATTATAGATAATACCGTTTTATATTGCACTTGTATTTTTATATTGCTATTTCTAGTAGACAAGTATGAATGTTCCTTTGATATCTTTCGACTCTCTTCTAAAGATTTGCTATACATAAATACAGCAAATGTCAACTTAATGTTCTTTTCAGTTAACTGTTAAGGACTTTATAGGGTACATCTTGTCGTGTCGTACAGAATGTAACCACGAGGAAGATCTTACTAATATATCAACCTTACTTCTTACGAATTATATGTGTTTGTTTTCATATTGAAAACATGGTATTTACATTTAATTCTACATGCTGGTATTCCTCCTTCACTTGATTCTTTTTTATAATTGGTATATAGAACTTAGAAAATTATAAAGAATACTAGTTATTTTAAAGCAACACATGATTTTTATCCAAATCATTTATTTATGTATTAACTTTCTAGTTTATAAATGCACAGACCAAATTTACTACCGTTAGCAAGTAGAATTCTACTGATCGCAGACACAGGATGAAATATCAGAAAAAAGGGAAAAGACTGAGGCTTCTTCATTTGAAACATACACATGGTCTTTCTTTAACTTAGATATTGAAAAAAGTTCGAAAATGCAATAATGGCTCCTGTATATATTAGAAATATTTTCACTGTACCACTCAAACGTTAATCATTTGTAAAAGAAATCATGTGGTTTAGAGCAAGATCTAAAGTCATATATGAATTATTTATATTGGCGTCAAGAATGATGATACATAAACATGATAAGATCGATTAATATTTAAGGTGCATTTTTATATTAAGACTTGTTTTAGATACTTTTCTTCTTAATTGCATGTGAAAGAACATTTTATGACCATAAACTATCAGTTTTGATATTAAGTAAAAATCCCAACAAGCTGAATTGAAAGTTAAGCAGCCAAGCATGAAAAATGAGCGAGTGAAAGATTTATTTTAAAAAGATTGATACATGCAGAGATAACTGTTACTATTTTTGTCAGTTTAGTTTGACAAATGACCCAGGTGATGTGGTATTTAGCTAAGATTACTCAGTATGTTATTAAGTATTTACACTAAAAACTCTCTAAGCCATTGTTCACCGTAGTTTGTTTTAAACTCTACATATTCTTACAGCTTTTACATTAATGCTAGCAAGACAAATCTTTGTTTGCCTTGCTTGCTTTGCTTGTATCAATGTTTGCTCAAGCATGGCAATTAAGATAGGCGGGGCTTCAGCTTGTATACATCATACTTAAATTTTATTGGACGTTATTTTTGAAGTTAAGGACAGTCACACTAATTTTAAAACATCACAAGATTACAAATATAAAGCGCAATCGTAGAAATGGAAGCCAAAAAATTGTATTTGTTTTTTTCTCGAGGATATGCATTTTTTTATCATCCAACTGAAAAGACTGTCATCAAGTATTTTAAGTAAAACACAAAAGCTATTCGAACACACCTACTCTGATTTAGTGATTCGAGTGATTCATTACATAGGTATTTCATTTGACCCATATATTTCTTCTTTTAGTACTGTGATTTTTTTATGTTATAACGTCAACCTGTAGCTTTGCTATATAAAAATGATAGAATCTGAAGCGAGACGATGTATCAAATATTCTTTCTTTGTACATTTTTAAACAAAATATTCATCTCAAACACACCTAATAAAGAAGGTGCACTTGATTTTCTAATAAAAGGGATAAATTAATTAGGGTGGTGACTTAATTATTTTATTTATTATGTCTATTGTTATTGAATATTGCGCACTTTGGATTAATTTTTGCTGGTAAACCTTCAAACTGATTATTTTTTGTTTATAGAGAAGGTGATGAGTGCCTTCTGTTATGTTTACTTAGGAAGATTTTTTTTAAAGTGAATAGAAACAAATAAAATAACAATTTTCTTCTCAAATACGAGTGTTTTATTGTAAAAAACAACCATTTGCATAAGTTTTTAATTTACCTATTACATAGTTAAGCAGAACAGTTAGATATCAAGTCGACGACATGGTTATCTATCAAGTTGGATGAAGAAAATACTTCCCTATTTTTTAATTAATACAGACGGAGAACATACCAATCTGTAAGTTTACTTATTTCCCTGTCTGTCCTTCCATTACGTGACTCAAGAAAAAAAAAAATCAAAAAATTGTTAACAATTATATCAAAAAGAGAAAATCGAGCGAACCTTTTTATGTTAGGGTGTGTTAGAGATGAAGAATTTGTCTAAAAAACGCACAAAAGAAGAACATTTGATACATCATCTCGCTTCAGATTCTATCATTTTTATATAGCAAAGATACAGGTTGACTTTATAACATAAAAAAATCACAGTACTAAAAGATGAAATATATGGGTCAAATGAAATACCTATGTAATGAATCACTAAATCAGAGTAGGTGTTCGAATAGTTATTTTGCTTTTCTAAAAGTACTTGACGACAGTCTTTTCAGTTGGATGATGAAAATGCATATCTTCGAGAAAAAACAAATACATTTTTTTGGCTTCCATTTCTACGATTGCGCTTTATATTTGTCATGTTGTGATGTTTTAAAATTTAGTGTCCTTAACTTCAAACATAACCGTCCAATAAAATTTAAGTATGATGTATTCAAGCTGAAGCCCCGCCTATCTTAATTGCCATGCTTGAGCAAACATTGATACAAGCAAAGCAACAAAGCAAAACAAAGATTTGTCTTGCTAGCATTAATGTATTAGTTGTAACGGAAATGTTTGCTTTGTTTTAACTTACGTTCGTTAATATTTTTTTTTAAATATGTTTAACGATTCTTAGATATTTGCTTGTTCTAGATAGAAAACCCTGAGCTAAATATAACGAGAATAACATTGGTCATATTGTTCGTATTGTTCGTATTGTTCGTATGTTTGTATATTCGACTAGATCGTCAATATGATCATGAATACGAAGTATCCACACCTGTCATTACTAAAACCGTTAAGAAATTGAATAAAACTTATCTATTTTAAGAGATTAGTGTCCTTCAATTTCCTAACAATAATCGGAACGGTGTGTTCCTTTGGGTTTCGGATTAGTATGGAATTTCATTATCCACATGTAGATTTTTGTATATTGTTTAACATAAATTCCCGGACTGCAAGATAAATTAAGAATTTAAATAATAAAACAAATACCACCGAGGAGGAAAATTCAAAAACAAAAAGTCCGTAATCAAATGGCTATTCTTATGTCAAAAATGGTGGATTAAACCTGGTATCGTAGCTAGCCAAACCTCTAACTTCAATGACATACTAGATCTTAGAATACAATTCTAATATGGTTCTGATTATGTTATTATACAGAATGCACATTCGACATAAATAATCAAATATATATATTTATCTGCATATATTTTACTTTATGTGACTGTAAACTGACCACCATATATATCACAAATGATACATAATGAGCAATCACATCACATTTCCTGGTTAGGTGTGTTCATACCCTAATTCAATTTACAATCCTATATTTCGTAGCTACTTTTTGGTTGCGGTCTGTTTTCCTTGTTTGACGTGAAATGAGTTTAACAAGTAATTGCAAGTCTTCTAATTTCCCATGTTTCACATTTCGTAGTTTTCCTTGTTACTTATATTTACTATTATAGAACAGAATACGACGTAAGTTATACTAATGGTGAAAGTAGCCCTAGTTTCATCTTGTACAAGTTTTCTAGTATTTCGTCTCAAAGTTATTGGAAATTTTAATAGTCATTTTAAGGCCATATTCTCAGGATCTCATTAAAGAAAGTTTTCTACACAGATATAGGAAGATGAGGTATGAGTGCCCATGAGACAACTCTCTATCCAAGTTACGACGATTATAAAACTAAACCATTATACGTCAAGGTACGGTCTTCAAAATGGCTGCCCTTGCTTACACCGAACAGCAAGCTTAAAAAGTTCCAAAAAAATAACTAGTGTAAAACCATTCAAACGGGAAAATCAACGGTCTAATCGATATAAAAAAACGTAAAACACTTGTAAACAACATAAACAAACGACAACTACTGATCAGCAGATTCCTAACATAGGATACTTAGTAGATGAAAACAATTGCAGCGGGATTACACGTTTGAATGGAATCACACCTTCTCCTTTATTTGAAATACATATTCATTTAACTACTGATAAATACTTATTTCGAAATATTCCATTCTATTCGTGCAACAATCAAAATATACAACAGTGTGAATTACGAGATCTTAACGCAGCTGATTTTGTATCATTCTTTTAATATCTTAACCATAACAATAAAACACTCATTACTTGAGTACATAAAACTTATTTCATGAATTTGAAAAAGGAAAATCTCCAAAACTGTCATTAAGTATAAAAAACACTTCGAAAATATGTCAGTAATTTTGTTGGTAGCTTACACGACACTATGGAAACTCCATTTAATTAATGTTAGCGAAACAAAGACGAAATACGTTAACGTGACAATAATTGGGATGAAGCCGTGAATATAGTCTTATAATCACAAATACTATATAAAAATATGAATAACTCTGACAACAAAGAAAAATAATAAACACAAACAATTGATAAAGAACAACAGGAAAAAAGTTATTAGTATGAAGAAACATATTCATAACACCATGATAACACTATAACTAAATGGCGGGATCTGTATATACAAACGATAACACTTGCACCTTCCGCGATATTCAGTTTTGGAGCCGCACTTCGTAAGCTGCTGGCAACACTTGCCGGAAGAGATTTCCAAAAGATTTGCAACATGTCATCTTCTTTTTTTTTTGACAGAGACGCTTTCGGTTTCCATTTGACATATATTTGATCGGACCCATATGCAACCTGCTTTGTATGCACAACGCTTAACATTTTGAATAAGAGCTGCTTCTGTTTGGGGAATTGAGTCATATGATTTCTGTTCTCGATTACGATCCTCTCAAGAATATAATGATCTTCTTCGTCAATTATTGGTGGGTACTTAATTTTATAAAAACAGTAGACGCCTCAGGTCAAATATTTCATGTTTGCCATGAACACCTTTTTCCTTACCACAGATTGCAGATATGACGTCACAGCAAGTGAAAGCATGTGAAAATAGAAAGCCCTTAAACTTTTCTTTGCCAATTGATATACTTATATTATATACAAACAAAGGGTCATATTATATTATATATTTTTATAATTACAAATTGCTTACTTCATTTTGCTTTAATATTTTATTTTAATCAATTAAGGGGTAAAATTGAGAAAGGAAATGGTGAATATGTCAAAGCGACAACCACCCGACCATAGAGCAAACAACAGCCGAAGGCAACCAATGGGTCTTCAATGTAGCGAGAATTCCCGCACCCGTAGGTGTCCTTCAGCTGGCCCCTAAAATATGCATAATAGTACAGTGATAATGGACGTCATACTAAACTCCGAATTATACACAAGAAACTAAAATTTAAAATCATACAAGACTAACAAAGGCCAGAGGCTCCTGACTTGGGACAGGCGCAAAATTGCGGCGGGGTTAAACATGTTTATGAGATCTCAACCCTCCCCCTATACCTCTAGCCAATGTAGAAAAGTAAAACAATAACAATACGCACATTAAAATTCAGTTCAAGAGAAGTCCGAGTCTGATGTCAAAAGATGTAACAAAAGAAAATAAATAAAATGACAATAATACATAAATAACAACAGACTACTAGCAGTTAACTGACATGCCAGCTCCAGACCTCAATTAAACTGATTGAAAGATTATGTCTTCATCATATGAATATCAGGTACAATCCCTCCCGTTAGGGGTTTAGTATCATACTATCATAAAATATATGAGAAGAACATAATCCGTAATCCGGGCTTGCGGGTCTAAATCATTTTTTTTATTTGATATAGGATTTTGCTTTATTTTTCTATAAATGAACTTTATCTTATACTTAATAGAAAAATGAAATAAAAAAATGGAGTCACCGTTCATTTACGCTCACAATCTGCTTTCGAAAGAGGCATACATTTTTGTTAATGTCCTTTTTTTCTGTTGAATTAATAGGAGAAAAAGTGGTAATATCGAAATAAAAAAGAACTAAATTACAGAAATCGCTTAAATTTTACAATTATTTAAGTCACGTACAGCTTATTCGAAAACATTAACAAAAAAATATTGGTCACCGATGATTTAAAAAAGATATTTAAGTTTTAATGCCAAGAAATGGCATTTTTGCACCAAAAGAAGATAATTTGGAATTTTTTCAATGATATATACATTTTAAAAGTCACCTGGGGCCAACACGAATAGATTTTGAATGATTTTTGTACTATATGATAAAGTAACAACTACTAAAGGTAATTAATAAAATTTGTAATGAAAAATAAAAGTTTGATTTTTTTCTGAAAATCTTTATACCCGCGAGCCTTCTTAAATCAAAATCAATCATATGATGCATATTTAAGCATGGTTTTCCGTTTACTAGTATCTTAGATACATGATGTTTCCTGAGCATACACGCGCACATCCTAGGCTGGCTGCAGAATTCTATAATAAAAATAACTAGTTATGAATTTCCACCGTAGGCTTTTTATTAAACAGACGAGCAAGCGAAGGTGTTGCTGGTTTCATTTGTGTGACAGAATATCCATCTGCACTTCGACGATGGCTGATATCCGGACCTTAATTCAGTCACGTGATCGCTTAGTGTTAATCGGTATTTGAGGCCGCGGATGTAAATGAAAGTACCTGACATCACGAACAGACAATACACACACACACACCTTTCCTCGATATAGTACAGAAGCTGTTTACTGTAACTGATAGGGGCAATCCATTTATGGACAAGACCTATGGATTTAAGGTACAAAAAGTGTTGTCCAACATAGTGCCGCTCAAATGGTTTCTTCTCATTATGACGATGTTAAAACTTTCTTCAACGAGTTCATGAATGGACTGTATACATAACGATATTCATTTTATCAGCCAATTACTTAGAAGAACAATACTTATTTCTTTCAACAAAATCCAGAACTGAAATCAGGGTATTCAAAGGAAACTCAACTTAAAAGATGACTGTCGTCTGTTTTATTTTCATATTTTTCAAGACTAGAGAATTTGACCCGATAATTTTTTTTTCAGCATGAGAATCAGTCTTTTTTTTGTAACAATACTTGAGAGTCATCTTACTCATGGTACTGAGTCAGAAGCAGGTGTAATCATTTTGAACTGATCGGCTTTAATCAATGTATTGCTTCCAAGGATATCGAAGACATATGAAGAAAATGTAGTACTTGAGGTAGTTGCAAAAGTAAAAATATATGGTTGTACAGATATTGTGTTTGGTGTATACTAGTTCTTAATTTAAAAGGTAAAACACGACCAAATGCGAGGCCTAAGCACTAGACGCAAATTGACTGATAGGAAGAAAATCCAAAAACAATGGCGACGCTTCATGAGAGACAACAGCAGCAAGAAGAGAGTGTTGTCTGCAATCAGTCAATGAATCTAAAAGGACTAAAACAATGCAATCATAAGGAAGCAGACACCAATTTTCTTGCATGCAAAACACGCTGAAGCCGTTGTAACAAAATCATTTTGATTAAAGCCAGTGACACAGATGTTCTTTTCATTGCGGTCAGCGTTTTCCAAATTAGGCAGCTTCTTGGTGTTGGAGCGCAGTGGGTCTCATTTGGTCCAGAACAAAACTTAAGATGGATTCCAATACAAACCAAACAAACAAATATTTTATTTGCCCAAAATGAGCAGATAGTTAAAATATAAATTTCAAACACAATGTAAAGTAAATTAGAAATAGGTTAAACCAAGTACATAATAAAATTGATTTTGATTAAATTGATTAATATGAAATATTAAAGAAAATGAAGTAAGCAATTTGTAATAATAAAAATATATAATATAATATGACCCTTTGTTTGTATATAATATAAGTATATCAATTGGCAAAGAAAAGTCTAAGGGCTTTCTATTTTCACATGCTTTCACTTGCTGTGACGTCATATCTGCAATCTGTGGTAAGGAAAAAGGTGTTCATGGCAAACATGAAATGTTTGACCTGAGGCGTCTACTGTTTTTATAAAATTAAGTACCCACCAATAATTGACGAAGAAGATCATTATATTCTTGAGAGGATCGTAATCGAAAACAGAAATGTATTTACTTCAACAAAAATATAAAACTTTTGAACCAACCGTTTTGTCAGAAAATTTACACTGGTTATATAGCAGTTTGACAAACACCAAGCTTGATATTCCCTTTACAACACAACGTTATTAAAACGTTTAGCTGACTTGACAGAGTTATCTCCCTGTTGTGCTAGGTACCACATTAATAAAATGGAGTTTAATTTCCATAGTGTCGTGTTATTTGGTATCTTCTATCTCTCATTCATTGGATTATTAAAAACCTAAAACGTTGGAGTAAACAAAATGAAGAAACCATTTAAAATCTTGTGTAACGTTTTTCGTTTATTACATGCATCACTGGGTTTTATTATCATGGTACAAGTATAATCAGATTACTTATTCTCATTAACCGTTATTAAGTAGTTTCTTACTATCTCTTTGTATCACTTTCATTCAGATTGTACATGTTAAATGTCAAATCAATCAAGTTAATCAGCTGGTGTCCCTTTGTTAAGTTTATACAGGTGTTTCGATTGACCTTAGCTTCGGTTTACCTTAGCTCCGGTCTCCGGGCTCCGGGCTCCCGTAATATAGCTCTTGTACAATATTTCTTTGTTCAGAGTCATTTAACCATATTGTAATCAGGTTATGAGAGTAGTTTAAAAGAGAGAAATAGTTGTAAATACGGAGATACGATATACGAGAAGGAGAGACGATTTCGTGTACGAGAGAAGTGAACGTAGGAGATTTAGGATTATGTCACCATATTGTTGAGCCTGCAGTTAAGATGTTATAAACTTATATTACTGTTACATTCAGTTTGGATATTTGTATAATACAGTATTGAACTTTTAATCGACTTATGTTTATGTTAACTTGCAAGCCTTCGTTCAGACTATACCAGGATCCATTTATTTATTTATGTGACCAGGATTCACTTAATCACGCTACCAGAGATTTTTTTAGGGTAACCCTGTTAAAGAGTATACTTGGCATTTGTCGTTCCGTGTACGAGTGAAACTTACACACCCAATACCACAACACAACACAAGAATACACACTTGATTTTAAGTTGCATCACTGCAAAATAACAAACGAAACACTGTTTCGACACATAAGTGGCAGCGGTGGAATTCAAGTTGTATCACGGCAAACTAACCAATTAAACTTCTTTTTCGTCTCACTTGTTTCTGTGGTTTTTATTGTACAGACTGGATTAAATTCAGACTACATTGTGACCTAGGGCTGCTAGGGATCCAACTGACTACTTCAATCCTTGAGTCAAGTAAGCTACCAACAAAATTACTGACATATTTTCGAAGTTGTTTTTATACCTAAAGTCAGTTTTGGAGATTTTCCTTTTACAAATTCATGAAATAAGTTATTTGTATTCAAGTAATGAGTGTTTTACTGTTATGGTTAAGATATTAAAAGAATGAAACAAAATCAGCTGCGTCAAGAACTTATAATTCACACTGTTGTATATTTTGATTGTTGAACGAATAGAATGGAATATTTCGAAATAGTTATGTACCAGTAGTTAAATGAATATGTATTTCAGATAAAGAAGAAGGTGTTAAACGTGTAATCTCGCTGCAATTGTTTTCACCTATCCTAAGTCAGGAATCTGATGTTCAGTAGTTGTCGTTTGTTTATGTGGTTCACAAGTGTTTCATGTGTTTTTATATCGATTAGACCGTTGATTTTCCCGTTTGAATGGTTTTACAATAGTTATTTTTTGGAACTTTTTAAGCTTGCTGTTCGGTGTAAGCCAAAACTCCATATTGAAGACCGTACCTTGACGTATAATGGTTTACTTTAATAATTGTAACTTGGATAAAGAGTTGTCTCATGGGCACTCATACCTCATTTTCCTATATCTGTGTAGAAAACTTTCCTTAATGAGATCCTGAGAATATGGCCTTAAAAATGACTATTGAAATTCCAACAACTTTGAGACGAAATACTAGAAAACTTGTACAAGATGAAACTTTGGCTACTTTCACCATCAGTATAACTTACGTAGTATTCTGTTCCCAGTTATAAGAGCGAGTACTTGAAATATGAAAATTATTTTAAATCTAATAATTGAATTTCCATAGCTCTTGAATGACAAATCGAAATCAGTCTTCAAATCACAATAAATAAGTTTTTTTTCTCACTTCTAACAAATATGTACCACTTCAAGAGAATCTATTCAAACATACTAAGCCTAGTGTGAACCATTCGTAGAATAGATTGAAATCTGGCGGTAATATAGAGAAAATTCAACTGTGATAATTTCCGGATTGTTATTTAATATTTTGGAATACATCTACCCTGATTTTTTTCTCTCAATTAATTTATGACTTTTAAACAGCGGTATACTACTGTTGCCTTTATTTATTCAGAGTTTGTATCTTGTCTTTTTTGAAATACATGTTTCGGTTTATCTTTAAATTATTTGGCTTAAGGGATCTGTGGTGAAGGAAAATCTAGAAAAGCGCATCGGAAGCACACAGTTTATAAAGTGTTCATGTCCTTTTTGATTTATTGACAGATTGAAAGAAATATGCAAATTTTATTTCAGAAAACAGAATGTCTAACGCAGATACAAATGACATTAACTTACATTATAATGCAATATAGTTTGAAAATTCAACAGTTACTGTTAATAAACACATGTGCATATTCATATAAGTTCGAGATTGTAAGTTTTGAGAAAAAAATGCCCAATCCTCATAAAATAACTTTGATTAGAATCAATTGTTATAATTGTATTGCATGAATATCATATCACCGAAAAAATATATAAAAACGAAAAAACACATTGCAAAAAACAAAACAATCTTTTCTAATATTGAACATAATAAACATAATAAAGAGATTAGCATCTTTGTCGTCTTGTATACATACTCAGGTATCGTTATAATGCATGTAGTTGCCCTTTTGTATGAATTGGAAAAAAATGAATGCAGTCTTGAATATCTATAATGCGAAGGAAATGGCCCGAGAAAATATTCAGGATGTTCTTTCTTAAAGTATGCTACTAACATGTTATAAAGATGTATGTTTTTAGCAGAATAAACTAATTTATATTCAGAATCTTCCGATACTAAGATAAACGATCCAATCATCGACTCAAGTTCATTTTTCAAATTTTTCAAATCAGAAAGAAAATAAACATGGTCTGAATTACATGCATTGAAGGTTTTATTGATTTTATCTAAGGCAGATACATGGTCTTTGCTTGTTTCTACAAAGATATTTTCATTTACTATGTTATTGAACTGAACTATCAATGCAAGAGCGTTTTTCTTGTCATTGTCTTCTCTACAAATATTACTCAACTGCGATTGATAAACTTGCTCTACGATTTTTGAAATGTCCCCATCAGTTATAACATTAGATATGTTTTCTTTCATATTAGAAATTTTTTTGCAAAGAAGTGGAAAAAATGAATATTTGCATGAATATTTCTTTATTAGCTTATCATTCATCTTCGTAATCTGTATTGCAATTGCACGTAATTCATTATTATTCAAAGAAAGCTCCGTTGCGTTCAAATCAATTACACATGACTGAAAATATGACAAACAGTTGAAAGAAAAGTGCTGATAAATCATCGAAGTACAACATACAACAATTTTACTTCTTCTATTTAAAAAATCTTCAGGCATCTTTTTCCACATTTTGATGTCACACATACGCTTTTTGAAACTGGACGTTCCACAAAAATCATCAACAATGAATAAAGTTCGAATTCTTTCATCATCAAGTTCTATTATCTCGGCCACTGTGGAAACTGGAAGAATCCTATACCCCTTTTGCTTCAGGGCAAGTGCTACGTGACGCGTGATGAATGTCTTTCCAACGCCAAAACTTCCAACAACGGTAATTGACTTAACATGTTTGTCCCTTGAATACTTCAGTAATAAATCTGATGATCTTGTGTTAACAAATCCCTTGTCGTCTATAACCCATTTCTCTACTTCTTCAATTTTATCTTAAATTAATAACTTACAAATATATACATCGAATTGACGAACAAATTGATGATTTTGTTATAAAAAGTAAGATTTCCATGAATAACGAATTCTTTTATTTATTTACTTTCTTGAACTCCTTTCTTTTTCTGACATCACTATTCTGGGTACATTTAAATAATAGATATTAAAATAATTCTTTCATCATGTTTTTATATTTGAGACTTGATAAATGATTATAATTGCATTTATTCTGGATGGGTGTTAACAGGAGCGGTTATGAACAGGATGAAACGATACACATAACTTACTCCTTATTTTTTTTTTTAAAGATGCATTATGTCCTGTCATAAACTTTTCGGAATTGAACATTCCGGTATGTAAGAAATGCAAAAATAGAAGCAGTGGTTATTCAATTGACATGTTACGTAAATTTAATTATGAGCTACAGTGATAAGTGTTTTGAATTGGTTCAGACATACCTCGAATGACCTTTGAAAGGGGATCTTGTTCGGCAATACGTCTTTTTAGTACGTCGATCTGTTTTTTCATTTCCTTAGAAATCTCAATCAAACCAAGAATTATATCTTTATTAATTTCTCCTTTCTTTAAGCATTCACACTGCTGTTTCATTTGAACATCTCCTAATCTTGAAATCGCCTAAAAAAGAAAGACAACAGTAGTATACCTCTGTTCACAATTCATAAATCGATAGAGAAAAAACAAATCAATGTTAAAAACTAAAACTGAGTAAAACATATCAAATATAAGAGAGCTACGACAAAACAAAGACTCAACACCGAAACGTAAGACACACAGATACGAACTATAACGTAACAATGGCCATTTTTCTGACTTGGTACAGTGTATTTTATGAAAAAAATGGTGGGTTGAACCTAGCTTTGTGGCATGCCAAACCGCCCGCTTTAATGTCGGTGTTAATTATAACATTAAAATGACAATATTACACGACATGGTTACAGTAAATAAACGGATAAATGGGAGAAAATATAGGACAGTGAAACAAACGAATAATAGCCATAAAAAGGTAACAGGTTAGAAAATATTTATTTACGTCAGACGCGCGCTGCGTCCACTGAAAACTATATGTTAAGATGTAAGAAGTTTGAAAGCCATAACAACAACAAAGTTGAAGATCACCGAGGACTAAAAGTTCCAAAAAGTTTTGAGGCCAGGATTATCCGCCTGGGACAAATAAATCATTATAATCATAAATAATACATAGTTTTGCAAACAGTAAATTTTATAAAATGACTATATAATATATATACATGATTATACTGAAGTGGTAACTAGCTTTAGAATAAAAACAAAAACATTACAAAATCACAGCCCTGTTAGCCATAGTTAATGCAACTCCCAAAGTGACGTCACATTTAAGTTTCAAAAACGTGTTCCGAAAATTAAGAAAGAATTTGGATGAAATTCAAAATTAGATTTGTATGACTTATCTAACTTATATTGATAACAGTGAAAATTATAATACTAATAAATATTTAATTGTAGTAGTAATAAGATCATTATGTGCATTGTCTAGTTTTTTGGGCGTTTCCTCTGATCAAACTGATCAAACTGCAAACCAAATATATAGTGTATTCGTTAATCCGACATCAAATCTACCAAATGAACTGGATGAGTAGTTATCCCCAACTCAACACAATAATACAATAATACAAGACATTTGACAAAATCCGATGACAACAACAAACAACATCAAAACCCAACAAGTTGATTTGGGATAGAAAAGTACCGTGCTAAAATCAGATGTACCATGCAATCATCAGATAGGTTGCAATCATTATAAATTTGTACACCAAGAACCTGATGTATGCGTCGATTACAACACAGTCTTAACGTCTGTTGACTATCTTAATCAGTTTTATTGAAAGGAAACACAGGAATTGTCTACATATATGGCTGTAAATTGCTGTTGTAACCTTTACCTATGATCTAGTGACCCAAATACATATTTGGGTCACTAGATACGTGGTATCTTCCACGAATAGGAATATTTGTTTATTAAGGATATGCTACGAGCGCCTACAGATTCAAATTTTCACGAGTTAAGTCTAATGAAACATTTAAATCCGTTTATTGAAAAAACGAAAGCAACACTTAATATTTTTTCTCAATCAACCTTCGCAAGGAACACTTAAAGACGAATGCTTGAAAGTCAAAAGTGTATAAGAACCGAAAAAGTTCAAGAGGTACATGATAAAACACGACATTTAGATAATAGCCATCCATGGTCAACTTTGCATGAGGGAGTTGAAACCTAATTTTCGTAATCAATTTTAAATTTAAAGACGGACAATTTAAGAGTGATGTGATTTAAATCCTGTCCGTACCAAAGTTATATCTTGAGCGATTGATGTATAGATAATGTGACTTTAACTATTAGACATAATGATTTCGAAGTCAGGTACCAGGAAATTGACTGGTGGCTGTTGAAAACTTGCTACATGACCTTATTTCCTCATAATGAATAGAGATAATCTTGGATGACATAATCAAATCAAGTTTATAAAATGATACCTGTTTCGGGATGTCACGACGAGATTAAAATCTTCGACGAAATGTATATTCAAACATAAATTGTTACGTCATATCCTAGAAAAATCTTTTACAAAACGAACTATATGCATTGACAAGCAACGCATGGATGAAAATAAGGTCGCAATTCCGAACGTTTTTAAAAAGGGAAAATCCATAACTCTATGGTCCGCAAATAGTAAAAAAATATCATAATGACATACACTACAACCTGCTGAGAGTCTGAATTGACCAGTCTTTCTGCTCGACCAGTAAAGTCGATCACACATTTTACTCAACTAGTTTCGACATTGTCTCTACAGTACTTAACTGTACTCGACTAGGTCCCGACTTCACTTAATTAGTCTGATTCAGTACTTGATGATCTTTGTGTAGTCTGAAATGGTCTCGACCAAGGTTCGATCAGTCTCGACCTGTCTCAACTAGTCTCGACCTGTCTCGACTAGTCTAGACTCAGTCTGGACCTTCAAATCTAGTCTTGACCGGTGTAAATTAGCCAATCAAACTGAATAGATAAAGATCTTACAAAATTCCAGTTTATTTGGTAGTTTGGTTTATTGCTGTGAAATTAAAGAATTAATTAATAAGTGATTTTCTTTTTTTTATTAAATTCAGTTAGGCATCTTTAATTACTTTAATTTATAACTTTTTCAAATCAACTTGGATTTTCATCAAACTATGCATCTATCTCAGTAATATAATGATCTTAATAAATCGTAGAATGTTATGTAGTTTGGTGTATTGTCGTCAAATCTAAGAATTAAATTAATCTAGTTGAAAAAAGTTAGGTGTTAAGTTTGGACATAATTCAGATAGTACACTTTAATTTTTTTCATAACTTTTTCAAATCAACTTGGATTTTGATCCAGCTGCATTTAGCCTGAAGTTAACAGTTAACAGTGCATGTGCTCGATAATATATATCAGAATTCGTGTGTATGTCTGTGTAGACGCCATCTAATCAACTATCGATATCATCAATGTAATCTGCCGATGGTCACTAAATCTGATATAAGCATAAACATAAATATAAATCAATTGGCGTCTTCGTGCAATTAGATTTTTCTGCCGATGGTCACTTAATCTGATATAAGCATAAACATAAATTTAAATTAATTGGCGTCTTTGTGCAATTAGATATCTAGGTTTGTTTGATTTCATGTTATAGTTTAAAAATCATCTTTTTTACCTGAATATTAATAATTATTTGTGGATCGAGTCAGTCAATGAAATGGTTCACCTTTGTATCGCGTTCAATGTTGACATTCTTTTCCTCTTAATGGCTGAATAGACGTATTTACACTTGTATTCAAATGTGTCCGCCATTACCATGATAAAGTAAAATCACACAGTTCCCGTTAACTTTAAAATTTAAAATATATGACGTCACAATTCAAAAGCGATTGTTGCTTGACGTCAAAAGGCGATTCGGGTCGATCTAAGGTCATTCGGGGGCAAGTGCATAACTACTTTACAGATTATGGGTTAAATCAAAGGTAAGATGATTACGGATTCAATGAGGTCGGATTATTCAATTGAACGTGATTAAGTATAACAAATATAAAGGTTCGGAACTTTGCTTTTATTCTTAATAGTCAAGAAATAGATTGAACAAATAGGAGAATTTGTCAGATTTATGGACAGGTTTGTAAAAGATATGATTAATAAAATGAAGTTGTACTGACAAAATCAAAGATTATGAGAACCCCACAGTGTAGTTCTAATCTTTAATCTATTTACCTCAGACACCTTGTCCCAGATGTCATTAAAAGCAGTGGAAGTTAATGATTTATCTGTCTTCGGATCGACGATTAATCTGGTATAGTAATTGATCCTTGTTAAGTCTGCATCAATACTCGTTTCAGACTGGTGTGGTAATTCGTCGTCTAATATTTGGAAATTCCAACGATGTTTTAGAATGAACAGCAGTTCCGGAAGAGAATAATTGTCAACATTGTCCTTTGTAACTGTTGAGAGTAAATTGTCATATGTATGTCTGATTTAACAATTAAGTGTAAACGTATAATACTCAATTTATAAGGATCTTCATGTATTAACCATATCATGCATTTTTCTGTCATGGTGATTTTTGTAATGTATGTTTGATACTCTCTCGGGATCTGCTTACCTTTTCATTATAAAAAAGTAAAACAAAACAACCATATGAAACCTTACATAGGATACATATCCAAAATATTAAACCCGATGTATACTAATTAAAGAAGGCTGTAAAAACGAGAAGAAGTATAAATACTTGTAAAAACGGACCTAACAGGTTCAACTGAACATTTAGATATGTATGTTAAAAATCATGACAGTGTTGAATCCCTGGTGTTATGTCATGGACTAACACACAAACTATATATGCATTTGAACTTAACATAGTCAGTAATATCTCTTGTTAAGTTGAAAGAAATAATCAAATTGACTTTAACCACGATTTGCCGATTTTTTTTCTGAATATAGGTATATTGTTTTCGTACTTTAGAAACTGTAATTTAAGTTTTATCAAAACTTACATTGGATTATACCTATTACACAGCTTTCAAAAGATTGAAAAAATGTAACCAATTGGATATGACGCCATTTGCAAAATGAGCGTCATATATTTTATGGCCAGCAATTAATTTGTTATTATCGTTAGTCCACCCATATAACAAATTTCATGCTTGTATCACGATTTGCACAGTTATGTCCATAATATCTCCCACTAAGAGACTAGAATCAACTTAAGGTGGTACCTAACACTACAGGGAGATACCTCTGTAAAGTCAGCTGAACGTTTTAATTACGTTGTGTTGTAAAAGGACTATTAAGCTTCTCAATGATCAAAATTGATGTTTGTCAAACTGCTATATAACCAGTGTAATTTTTCTGACAAAACTGTTGGTTTAAAATTTTTCAATTATTTTATATTTTTGTTAAAGGGTCAAAGTAAGTACTTTGATAAAATTTTATGAAAATTAAACGAGCCAAATTAATTGTAGTCCAAGTGTTGGGTACCACCTTAAACACATCCCAGGGATTTATTTTTCTAACATCATGGGCAGTCAATATTAATATCATTAATTCTACGGTTTCGCCGCTAAATTTCAGGAAATACGGAAAACACATAATTTGAAAGGAAAATCAATAGTTAAGGCGCATAGCCCCTACAAAAATAAACAAACTAACAAACAAACTAAACAAAACAAAACTAGTTTTTGAAAGCAATGAACAACGTTAGATATGAACATCTAGAACAGTTTAATCGGTCGGATGTTCTGTTACGATTATGGTTTTTAAGAAATAAGTAATTTTTTGGCATTTCAACCAAATATCTTGGTTGGTCCGTACAAAGATCACAATATGAATGCTTCACCTACATTAATTATTATTCCGGTTTATTCTCAATGTTCTGATAGGTGCAGTACGTATTGCATTAGGTGCTTTCCCTGTCGACGTACATGTTCTTCCCACAATTATGATTTCATTCGATTCTCTAAGGTTTTGTTTTACCATGTTTTATATCTGTTTTATCGGTTAGGTGCATTTGTAATTTCATTAAAGCAGAAGTTCATTACGTATAATAGACATCTGATTAAAGACATTGAGAAAAACGACGAATGCAACGGACGTAAAATGATTAAAAACTCACAGAAAAAAGAGCACACAAACACACATATTCATTGCAAAAAAGTCATAAATGGTATTTTTGTTGTTTTTTACATACAACTTTAATCCCTAATGGTTATCGAAATACCTACGAAGATCTTATAGTTAGGAATAATGACGTATGGCGATATATTAAGATGGATTTTTTTCAAGCATAAGATTATCTCTACCTAAATATTGAATAACTATCAACTTAAGTAGGTGCGTATATAGTTAAAATGAAATAAAAAAAAAAAAAAATCTGCTCATGCTAGCCATCGACCAGTTTTCCTTTTATCTAACAAAACATTAAATGCATGAAAGTATTTTATATATACCTGAATGACCAATGTAGCGTTCCAAATCAATGTCAGCATTAACTGCCAATAATCTCCTGGGGGTTTTGCTTAGACCTTCTTCGAACAGCTTTTTACAAATATATCGTACAGCTATTGGTGCGATTTTAATCAACAGCCAAAATACTCGAAGAAAGTTGTCCTTATCTTTTGGAGGAATACTGTTATTCTCATCTTTTCCTAAATATAAAATGCATATTTATAACGAGGATGAGACCTAATACTCTCTTTTATGACTGTGTTGTTATCAAATGACTTAGATCGACAGGCATTATACAAAAAATAATCTCATCAATATAGTGCTTTCGTTATTAAGATAATTTGTAATTTATATAAAAGAGGGACGAAAGATACAAAAGGGACAGTCAAGCTCATAAATCTTAAACAAGCTGACAACGCCATGGCTAAAAATGAAAAAGATAAACAGAAAAAAAAATAGTACACATGACACAACATAGAAAACTAACGAATAAACAACACGAACCCCACCAAAAACTAGGGGTGATCTCAGGTGCTCCGGAAGGGTAAACAGATCCTGCTCCACATGTGGCACCCGTCGTGTTGCTTATGTGATTCCAAATTCGGTTAATATTCTAATTCGGTAGGTCACATTCATGAAAGGGAAAGGGATTGTAGTTACGACGTAAGAAACATATCGGATATCATTTGTGAAACGGTTATTCCATAACGGTCAACTAACTCGTGATTGCGTCCGTAAAATTTACGAAGGGATGATTTCAACTTCACCATTTGGAACTCTTGGTTTAATAGCTTCCTTGTAAGCAGCAACCCTCTATCAAGAAAATCATGATAGGAAATGCAAGCACGGGAATATCGTTTCAATTGGGAGATATCCCTGTATGCAGGTGCTGCTGGAATGTTGCTACTTAGAAATGGAAAGTTCACAATTGGAAAGCTGAAATCATCTGTTTTGTCGAAAAGTTTTGTTTTCAACCGACCCTCATTGTCAACTTCTAGATATAAGCCAAGATATAAAGCCGACTTAACCGTATCTGTAGTATCCTTTATCTCTAGTTCGATGGGATAGATGCGTTCTACATAGTCACCAAATTTTGAATTGTTTAGTGAAAGAACATCATCTTTATAGCGGAAAGTAGAGTTAAAGAAGTTCCTGCATGAAGTCAGCCTCATAATAATAAAGAAACAAGTCGGTAAGTAGAGGTGCACAGTTTGTTCCCATTGGAATGCCGACAGTCTGTTGAAAAACACGTTCTCCGAACGTAACAAATATGTTGTCAATCCAGAAATCAAGCATCTTGATAATATCAGTTTGAGAGAATTTTTTGTTTGAATCAGAGTGATTCTTTACAAAGTAGGATTTCTCCCTCCATAAGACAAGATACTTGTATCTACGTTGGCCATTCTTTTTTATGAAGCAAAGTAATACCAACTCTTTCAATGTGTCTTTTAGTTTGGAGTGTGGAATACTAGTGTAAAGAGTAGAAAAGTCAAATGTGTTAATACTGTTACAAGATGAAAGAGAGTAAGATTGTATGTACTCTAAAAGATCTTTGGAATTTTTAAGTATCCACATCTGATTCACGCCACCTCTAGAATATGCAGTTTCACAATAACTTTGAAGCCCGTCTTTGAGTGCTGATAAAATATATGTTAACAATTTAGAAAGAGGTTTCGTGGAGCACTTGGAAGACCCAGCAATAATCCGTTGTTTGTACGGACACTTTTGTAGTTTAGGTTTCCAATACAGTAAAAGAAGATCCAGTCCTTCATCTTTGGTTGAAATTCCAAAGGTATATATGAATATCCAGGATTTTCTCTTTGGTAAGTGTCGTGAGGGTATATGTTGAGTTTCCAAGTGAATTGTCAATATTTAATTCGTTTATCAAGCAGTTAATGTAATGACTTTTACACACAAAAACGATGTTATTTGGGCTCTATCAGCGGGAACAACAACATATTTGTCACGAAGGTCGGATAGGTCTTTTGCAATATTTAGGTCTTTAAAGATTGACGTTGCATGGGCATTGATGGACCCATTCAGTTTCTTAATTCTGATTTGTATCAACGAACTCACTGCCTTAATCCATTCGGAAAGAGTGTCTACGTCTTTCTTCTCGCGCTTTGCCCATTGCCTGGCATAATCATCGACTGAATCTATCAAAATTTTAAATATGTTTTTCTTATTGAGGCTCACGATATTTTGGACCTTTCGATAACACATTTCGTAGAGAAGTGTTATTAACAATGTTAAGGTCACCGGTAATAACGTGGCCAGCAGGACTATATGTGAATTGGGAACTAGCACAAGTGCAATCAGGAGGTTTAGACTTGAAGTCGTCAATATCGAGATCCTGCAAAACACGTTTGTAATTAAAAATTTTGGTTGCAATAGGTTTGGTATAGGTATTTATAAGAAATTATTGGTACAGAATGGTCTTTGAAATAAGGAGGTATTTTCGATTGAACTAATTTATGATGAAGGATATTGCCTAGGTTGATGCCATCGAGACCTTTGTTGGCAAAGGCAAGATTTAGAAAAGATCTTTTCTCTTTCTCATCTTTCCCAATGCGAACTGGCTTGAAAAGTCTGTGACTTGCAATATCCGAAATTATAGCTTGAAGTTTGTATTGGTTTGAATAAGGGTTGGTAACAGTGGATTTCAAACATAAATTGAACAGATTATGAGTTTGAAAGAGGTAACTAATATAGTTTCGAGCGAATGTGATGAATACCTAACGGCTTTTGTATGAATGGCAGCAATTCATTATTAGAGACATCATGCAGAGAAGGTGATGTATAATGACGATGACCATGACTGCGTCTTCGTCGAGGAGTCGAGTTGAAAATATTCATCACATTCACCGAGTTACACGAAGGACTAGATAGAATACCTATACCATCAATTTTGTCATTGCATCCATAAGGTGTTGCAGTTCCCAATTGTCTAATCCAGTCTTAGTTGCAATAGGTTTGGTATAGGTATAAGACATTATTTGTACATACTGGTCTTTGAAAAAAGGAGGTATTTTCGATTGAAGTTTGTGAATGAGGGTTGGTAACAGTGGATTCCAAACATAAATTGAACAGAGAATGAAGTTTTGAAAGAGGTATAAAGTTAGAAAATAACCTGTTGCTACAGCTTTTGCAAACAAGTTACTGTCTCTTAATGTTTACCCAGATATATTATAAGTTATCTACGTTCATATCCGTAAATAAGGATATTGTAACCCCCTGAGGCCAAGCCGAAGGATGTACAGAGTACTGATGGGTGTTAAAATATTCTTAACTCTGGCTAAGTATATTTCAAGGATTTTAATTTTGTTATAGCACGTCGTTACAAAACCAATAGTCCCGGGTTGTTGCTTACTCATATACCCGGACGTTGCTACCAATAACATCGGGGAACTTGCTTTAAACGATAAAAATGCTAGGAATATACTTACCCGGGGATCAAACTATATATGGGGGCCTCAGTGGTCGCGTTGTCTCAGTAATTTGACAACTGTATCATTAGCCTGTTAGAGTATTAAACCCTCACGTAGCACACAGCAGGTGCGTTAAATTCCTATTTTATTTGACCTGGGTTGCTTATTTTCCTGCCGATGGTCAACGGTTCACTCCGAGCATTCCGACTCCCTTGGACAATAAATAAAGGCCGCAAATGAATAGCATATACTGCTGAAAACACTCTAAAACAATCAATCATTTAAAGCGTTAAGACCAAGGTATCTAAAACACAAACAAATATGTTTGTAACTTTCATATTTAAAATACGAATTTGCATTCGAATTTTATAGTATGACTTTGTTGTTTCGAAATACATATTCGTTTTTTAATCTGATTTTAGCTTCATTATAAATCTCTCATGTATTAAAAATTAAATTAATTTATGAACGCACGCATTTTTCATCTATACGTGAAAAGCACTTAATTTCATAATAACAAATAATAACTATAAGAAGTACAATCAGCAATAATAAACCTACAAATTCAGTTTCAATATTTTATTACTCTCCACTTATGATACTTCAGTATACAGGACTTTATGATTATTGACCAGTGGTAGAAACAGAAATAAATATTTAATGCATCCACCAGACACACGGCTAAATTATATATCACTGAAATCAGAAAATCGTGAACTTTCAGATTAATGATGCCGTAATCCTGAGTGGTCGGAATTTTGCATAATTAAGGTAAAAGACCAATACTTATATATTTCCAAACATTGTCTTATTTGTTAATTTTGGGTTACTTCGGGAAGAAAAAATATATTGAAAAAGTAGAAGACAATGTTTCATTCAGCATATACATGTATGTAGCCTGTGGGGAATACCCTTTTTAAATACGTTACTTTTCAACGTTAAAATTAACAGTTTTTAATCAGATAGCAAATTTTTGTCATTAATGACTTCAATATGTTTCCATACAAGGATGGGCTTGAACTAGGAATATACTTACCCGGGGATCAAACTATATATGGGGGCCTCAGTGGTCGCGTTGTCTCAGTAATTTGACAACTGTATCATTAGCCTGTTAGAGTATTAAACCCTCACGTAGCACACAGCAGGCTTTCAGATTAATGATGCCGTAATCCTGAGTGGTCGGAATTTTGCATAATTAAGGTAAAAGACCAATACTTATATATTTCCAAACATTGTCTTATTTGTTAATTTTGGGTTACTTCGGGAAGAAAAAATATATTGAAAAAGTAGAAGACAATGTTTCATTCAGCATATACATGTATGTAGCCTGTGGGGAATACCCTGTTTAAATACGTTACTTTTCAACGTTAAAATTAACAGTTTTTAATCAGATAGCAAATTTTTGTCATTAATGACTTCAATATGTTTCCATACAAGGATGGGCTTGAACTTGGTAATATTTTTTTTCTCATAAAGAAGAAGTCTTAACATGACTTGTTACTTTGCAAACTTTCAAGTCAAATAAAGGAGGGGTTAAAGTTAAGTCGTCATCATCATCTATCAAGTGTGTATGGATATTTTTACAAAATTCTGATGCTTGACATTGCCAAATTCAGTGCAGGACAGATTCTGTTCAAAACGCACACAACCCTTACTGTAAATTGATTTTCCTTTGTACGTGCACATCAAATCCTGCAGGAAATCAGATTACATTTGACCTTCAAACAAGACAGGATCATGATTTCTATCCTTCAAACCAAACAGTAGAGGCGACCTAATAGCCGACTTGGTCATATGCCCATCCATCAAGACTTTGGTTTGGAAAAAGATATAAAAATGTGTTGTTTTAATAATGCTTTTCAAGGAAGTAGTCGGATTAAGCTGGAATCTTTACAAGTGGCTAATTTAAACTGGAACCTGTCGAGGTTGTAACGGCAGCGTGAATAATTTCCATCACGAGTTGGTTGACCGTTATGGAATAATCGTTTCACAAATGATATATGATATTTTCCTTACGTCGTAACTATAATCTCATTCCCTTTCATGTAAAAGGAGAGCTATAAAAAGACATGAACAACTATATGATTTGCAGATTAATTTATTTTCGACACCGTGATACACCATAGACATATAAACATTACATAATTCCCCGTATGGATAACACTACACGATGGATAACAGTCAGAAGCTTTTGAGTAGAGGCAGAGATAGAGTACACCACACAAAGGACGAACTGGACTGCTATGCTGAATGGTAAGTCAAAATACAATCGTTCAAAGAAAACAAAATAAATATTCTACGACTCGAGGAAAACGAATTTTTTTTTTATAGAAAGGCCGATACAACATTGTCTTCTCGATGCGAATTAAGGCAACATAATCAACAAAATAAACCTGATTAATCATGTAATAGTAAACACACAAGAATTAAAAGCTGATACTTTAATTTTTCAGACGTCTCCTCCAGCGAGAATATTTTTGCACATAGTTACCAAATGAAAAGTAAAGGATAAACATGATCTTGCTGTAAAATCAAGTGACTCTGATTAAGATACGTTTATTAATACAATTACCAAATCCTAGTCAACCAACGAACTTGCAAATAAATCGTAATTGCAACAAAATAGATCAAAATACTAAGAAAGCTTATTCTATATAATTGAAGCAGGATGTCAATATAATTATAATACGGGTAAAGAATACTATCGCAATAAAGTTTTGGCACAGTTTTATGACGATCAATATTACACTATACACACTAAAAGCTGTGATGAGAATGTTTTACGAACAAACTGAGTGTTCAGTAGTCAAATATTTGGACAGTTTTACAAAGCGGGAAACATCTTATTTACGAAACGCGCGTCTGGCGTACTAAATTATAATCCTGGTACCTTTGATAACTATTTACACCACTGGGTCGATGCCCCTGCTGGTGGACGTTTCGTCCCCGAAGGTATCACCAACCCAATAGTCAGCACTTCGGTGTTGACATGAATATCAATTATGTGGTCATTTTTTTATAAATTTCCTGTTTATAAAACTTTGAATTTTTCGAAAAACTAAGGATTTTCTTATCCCAGGCATAGATTACCTTAGCCGTATTTGGCACAACTTTTTGGAATTTTGGATCCTCAATGCTCTCCAACTTTGTATTTGTTTGGCTTTATAACTATTTTGATATGAGCGTCACTGATGAGTCTTATGTAGACGAAACGCGCGTCTGGCGTACTAAATTATAATCCTGGTACCTTTGATTAATTAATTATGCAGTTATGAAATGAAAGAAGGTAACTTTTATGGTTGACCGAAAATGCACAAAAGTTTTGAAGCACAAAAAAGCCATTCAGGAACAAAATATCAAATAAAAAGTAATATTTAGACTTAGCAATTTAAAATGGACGCCAGTCTCCAGTTAGTTACACAACACTTTTAAAGTAAGGTCTTTTGTGAATATTGTCATGATAGTTATCAAAGTTATGAAACACTCAATAATCAAAACCTACATACGAGATAATATGGAACTTTTGAAATAAATTCCTACACCAGTACCTGATAAAACAAACTTCAAAGATATAAATTTCACAAGTCTATACACAAACATACATCAAGAATTAAAACTGACAATCCTAGTCAACAAAGATTGGAATTGATTGCACCTGCCACGTGCGGGATTTGAATCCACAACCTCAGTTTTGACTTGCTAGTGATACAGTAGTTCGTTTACTTAAACCACTTGCCCAGCGAGACCTCTATATGTTTCTTAGAAGAAACGCTATGTACAAAAATATGTGAAAACATTTGAAGAATATATTTGAAATCAATGGAACAGATATTTCCATAACTTTCATTTATTTGACAAATTGACCATATTCCTTGATAATTAAACTCACTGCAAGTTTCAATCAACTTAGCATTGGAAACCCGTACGGGAGAGTTATCATGTTTAGACATTTGAATTAAGATATAAAATGGTAAAATTACTACAGATAATTCTTATAAGCAAACTGACATACATCAATATCTGAAATTCTAATCGTTTTCCCAATGACATACATCCATACATGCCATAAGGATACACAGACAAGAAACATGAAACTCAAGTACATGGAACATTTCTTTCAGCCATTATATTGAACGATGTTGAAATATAAATTAAAAACTTTCCCATTATGTTTTTGTTAACCAAATACACTGAGACATATTGGAAACAAATGGAAAAGTATCTTATAAAGATAATTCAGATAAATGACGTCATTATTTGCATGTGACGTCACAAATATTTCTGACAAATGAAATACCATGTGTACAACTATAAAAAAAAGAACTGAATGAAATACTATACAAAACACACAAAAAAATAAAATAAACTAAAACAGCACGCAAATTGTATGGTAACCCATGTGCTTCGGATGAGTAATTCAGAATTTCCTCAAAAGCTTTTCAAGCAAGACAAAAGTAGAACTGTAGGTAACCCAGGTGATTGGGATCCGAAACATTTCATATATACTCTCCTGTTGAAATATATATTTAAGTGTATAAAACATGGAAAAATCCGTATCACCTTCGACCAATATCAGCCAAGGATGGTATCTCGGGATGATACGGATTTTGCCATGTATCATTCTCTATGTAATAATACGACGACGTTACGTCATAGAAACACCGTCTTGATACGTCCCGTAAAGAACGGAATCTCTATACTATCAACATCTATGTGTTTGTTGTTGTAGATGTCATGTACAAGTTGTAATTTTGTACATGTTATAACCTGTACAAAAATATTATAAATGTTATGATATGTACAATGCAAAAATACAAGATATAACATGTACAAAGTATTGCTTAAAATGGTTTTAACTTGTACAAAATTAAGAAATTAAGATATGTTTCAATAATGTCAGAAACCTTTTTTTTTATTGTTCATTCATTTTTAGTGTACTACCAGAGGCATCAGGATTAAAATTAAAATCCTGGATTGTCAATAGATTAACATGTACTGCAATATATAGATTTGAGTATATTTATTTCCAATGATATGTGTTAACAATATAAGTAATCTATCTAAAAGTTGATTTTAATGTTTACGATTTTATATCATAACTTCTTGCTGCTTTGTACCATAATATATACGGAATCATTTGCAATTGCATCCGTATCCGATTCCTTCATTAGGGTAACTTTGTCCTGTTTCTCATTTGAGAAATTCAAAACTATTTTGTCAATAAACGGGTAAATAAAGGCAAATATGAATGATCTTGCTAACTACTGTTGTTACAAAATTCAAACATATTAATTGGACTCAGTATCAAAATAACACACACCAAAATAAAACACACGCCTTTTGAAAGAAACCGATAAAAAAGCCCGACGCCAAAATTTATTAATTTACGGTATCTGAAATTTAAATTGCAAATCGATATTCATCTTTTATTTATAAACAACTCTGCAATTCCAATTTATGTTTCTTTTCAAAAAATCAAAATAATCATCGTCGATTACGATTATCTGTATTCTGTATCTTGCTCCTCAGGAATTTGAAATGTGTCATCAAAATCATCTTGAATTGGTTTTGTTGCATTTTCAAATTGTTTTAAAATAAATGAAATACAAAATCTCATAAGTTTCATGCCGTAAAAAAATCGATACAAATTTGTGTTTGCACGTTTGTATGAATTTGATAGTTTGTGAAAAATTAGACCGATTTTCAAGTCCTCACATTTTAACAAAACGGCGTCCCTGTTTTGGGGCCTTTCACATACACCAATATTATACGATTTCGTATTTTGCAATGACGATAACGTACAATATTTAAAATACGATTTAGGCATTTGATGTTACTTTTCACATTAACTAAACACATGAAAACATTGGCGAGAATACGTGAGTGCATAACATTATGCATGTTCGACGTGTTCTCTCATGTTTTTGCTACTGTGCTTCAGAATGCATTCAACTACTTTTGCCATTTGAATAGGGACTTTCCGTGTTGAATTTTCCTCTGATTCAATATTTTTTTTTACTGCAAATGAACGTTTAGCTTTTTTTGTATAAAGAAAACGGATATTCAATTCCAATGTAAGACAGATAATTTTGAAAAAAATAAATTGAAAATGAAAATTATAAATGAAATCATATATTTTCTCTCAATGAATTCAATATATAAAAAGCTCATTTTCCAGATATTTACTATATTTTTAGATACATTTATCATTTGTTCCTTATTCTTATAATGTTCAAGATTTTCCCCTGCAGTAGAAATGACTTATTCGTAAACATTCTGAAGGTCTTAATTTTTGCTCTCTCCTTCAAACAAAATATCTTTTACGGAATTTTTTTTTAATCTGTATTTGTTTTGCAATATAATGTCGACATAAATATTTTCGTTACGGCTGTTGTAATTTTGATAATCAATGTAAAACAGAAACATGCTTACTTTTGCTCTTATCGTCTGTTGTTTCTAGACAATTTTCCAAATTAATATCTTTTAAAATCTCCAATAAATCTGTAATATTTTGGAGGATTATAGCGTTTGAACTGTCTGGTGTAACGTTTCTTAACGTAAAGCATTCTCGTTCAAGACGTTCTTGTTCAACACATTCTTCTGTTAACTGCTTTATGGCCTATGTAAAGTAAAAGAAAAAAGCAAACCAAATAAATTGATACAATCAATTTGATAGATAACGTAACGAAGTCAATAAAATTACAACTGACAACTGATTAAAGTATTCATGTGGTTTCTTCGTTAAGTTTGTTTGTTTGTATTTTTATTGCTAATCCATGTAATAGAAACAATAACGTAAAAGTTTTAATTTCAAATTCAAACTGGGAATAACAGTTTTTAAGACAGGATACAAGTTTAGTAGTTGGACAATTTTTGAAGAACAAAATGTTCACAATACCAAAATGTCGTATCAACTATCAATGCATGTGTATTCTCCTTACACAACCGCTGTTTGAATGTTGCCACATATGATACATATGAAAATCTCATTCACATATTTTGCCATATCGTTTTGTTCTCAACTTACCCTCATTGTCAATAATAGATGAAAGTCGATATATGAAGCAGCGTTAACGCTATCTGTAGTATTGTAAATATCAGGTTCGATAGAATAGATGCGTTCAACATTGTCACATTGTCACAAAAATTAAAAAAATAAATGACAGGATATCATTGATGAAGATAAAGGATAATGCTAGATTATTTTCATTCTTCATTAGATGCTCTTGTATGAAGGCTGTCGCATATGAATAATGGGACAAGTCGGCAGGTGGAAGAAAAGCACAGTTGGGTTCCAAAGGTCTCCAAACATAACAGATAATTTGTCAATTCATGTAAACAAAGAGGATTAGGGAGATCACACTAAAAGTAACATATTTAACGTTAAGGAATGTCTTTCCAATAAGATAGAACACATATTGGTCATGATGACGTTATTTCATCAACAACATGAATAGTGGAATATGTGTCAATAAGACTTCGTTCAAACTATCACATTTGATCAATCAGCGAACCAGAAAATCTCTGTAAAAACTCTAACATGTTAAATTTGGCATATGTATACATGTATCACACATTTCACTGCATAATAAACGTGTTTATTCAGTGCGATGTAATGTGATCACAACTTCCCAACTACAATAAAATCTGTGACAAAAAAAAACCAACTATCATAGGTGCAAATACATCAAGTATTTTCTATCAATTGACTCAACTTAATGTTTTCATTACATATTAGACTTACCTTTGAAATCGTATCCCAAATAGTGTTTAGTTGATCATTAGATAATTTTCGGGATACTTCGTGAACTATTTTATTCCGTTGGTACTTAATATCTCCTATGGCTTTTTTTGTAGATTCTTCAAGTTTTACACTTGTTTTATCAAATGCTGTCAGTAGCTCTGCCATTAGTTTTATGTCGAAATTAGCGCGATCTACTTCACCTATGGAAAAATATGATTTTAAACAAACATTGTTATTATATCAATGTTTCGGTCGTTTACATATTTTTTTGATTTTAAGTTTATATTCAGTTATGCTGTATTCGAAGTTAAATTAATCAAAAAATAAACTGCAAAAAGCCCCTTTGTTGGCCATTATGAATGTGCTTGACTGACGAGCGACCGGGACTGATCTTAGCTATTGATTCATAGAAACATATATTAATTTAGGTAATTGTAGGTCAAAATGTATTCAAGAAAAGGTCAGCGAAGCATTAACAAATTAATACTGTACCTTATTTTTTTAGGATAAGAACTGATGATTTAAAATGTAAAATTAAGGACGTTCAATCTGTTACATCATTCTCTTATTGGAACAACTTATCCCAAGTTTATTTACTGTCAATCTTGAATAAATTAATGAACACTATTTGTTTGCATATTTTGTCCACGAAACATAATAAACTGTTTTGCCTAGCGCAACTGTAAACGACCGCAGAGGCCTAACCATGGGGCAAAAATGAATCTAATATTCAATCTTGATTCAAGTCTGAATTTGGATTCTAATTAAATATATGACATACCATAGGTTGCTGACACATAATAAATGTAGTCAACGAAGAAATTGAATATATGATTTGAATTTATGTTCAATTGAAGATTTCTTGCATTTGTGCAATACACATGTTGTTGCACAATACTTAGTAAATCTGTTTTCTGAGTGTGCATATGACCCCCCATTTTTTTCTTTGAAAACTCTTTTTGATTTCTAATTAATTCTATGGAAAAAAATTGACCCCCCCTCCAACCCACAATTTATTTGTTTTCGGTCGTATAAAAAATGTATCAATAGGAAACTACACGTTCTTCAAATCAGAAGAAATCGCAACAAAGGAGAATCTATAAAACTTTATTTTCTCATTCAGTCCTGTACCTGATGATAGGATAATTATTATCCATGATAAAGGTATTTAATTGTGTCTCTATTGGAGATACAGAAATAATATTGAAACGTTATTACTTCATTTTAGCAATATATTGTTGGAAATTTACACATGACCTAAGCCGTGATATCGAAAATTAACGAATATCACGGCCCATGCCTGTGTAAATTTACAACAAATCTATGGCTTCCATGAATTATTTCGATTCTTATAGGACAAATACTATAATAAAAAAAAATGCAGCAAGGGTGGGTATGCAGTGTGTGTGGCTGTTGTATTTTACCCGATGTTAGATAAAGTTAAAAAAATTATAATATATTTATAGTTTGCATGAATTATTTCATTAATAACCGCTCGAAAAAAATGCGTTTAATGTTTTTATTCACAACCCAAACATTTGACACTTTCAATTTACATTGTTTTTTTCGTAAGTTACAGTCAAATCCACTGTTGACATTTCGTAACCATGCAATCAGTAAATGTGTGATTAATAAATAGAATAAAACAAAAAATACACCTACCTCAAAAATTAAATGAAATGTAATATTTTTCGCATTTAGAGGGTGAACGCAAAGGAAATCCTTCAGATCTGGTGTTTTCATGCGGATGACGTCATGTTGCGAATGGCTTAAACGTACCAAAAGCATTAATGGACTTTCGGGGAATTTTATTTCATTTTGATTTTTTTTAGATTTCACCGAGCTCTTGTGCATTAATTCTTTTTGTTATACATCGGAATAAGAATACAAGTTCTGTAGTATTTTATATTGAAATTTAAAAAAAAAACAATAAAATCGACATAGCGTTTGCAGATAGGTTCTGATAAATGTGGATTTATGTCGGAGGTATATTGGAACATCCATTATTATGTATATCTCTAAGTCTGCGCTTAGTATAAATATATCGAGAATTTTATCACGGTGTTGTTTACAAAAAAAGGACGCAAGATACTAGAGGGACAGTCACTCATAGATCGAAAATAAACTGACAACGCCATGGCTTAGAATAAAAAGACAAACAGACAAATAATAGTAAAGAAGACACAACATTGAAAAATGAAGACTAAGCAACACGAACCCCACCATAAACTGGGGGTGATCTAAGGTGTTCCGGAAGGGTAAACAGATCCTGCTCCATATGTTTCACCCGTCGTGTTGCTTATGTTAATACAAATCCGGTGAATAGTCTTATTCGGTAGGTCCCATTCGTGAAAATGAAAGGGTATTGTAGTTACGACATAAGAAACATAATCCGATATCATCTGTGAAACGGTCAACCAACTCGTGATGACGTCCGTAAAATTGGAGACTTTACTTTAAACTACAAGAACAACTTTGAAACTTGATAAAGAAATAACACTATTTACACAAATAACATTGTAGCAAAAAGTAGTCTGAAAACTAGAACCTCAATTATGCTTTCACTGACTCCGAGATCCCAACTGATGTGACAAACAATTATATTTTAACCATTCAACCACTATTAAACTTAAGGACAAGCTTCAAAAGTCCTAAGTTCCTGAAACACCTAGTTCTGAGACATCCCGTCTCCGAGACACCTAGTTCTGAACCGACTTGTCTCTGAAGCACCTTGTTCCTGAGACAATTAGTTTTGAAACACCTAGTTTCCGGAGCACTGAAGTTACCAGACTATTACAAACTACCTGTTCGAGGGACTGTGACCATTCCCGAGGGAAATAACAGTATCGGAACAACCCGGTAGCTTCTAGTAATTGTAATACTTAGTCTCCGAAGCACTATAGTCACCAGACTTTTACAAACCACCTGTTCGAGGGACTGCGACCATTCCCGAGGGAAATTACAGTATCGGAACAACTCGGTAGTGTGCAACAATCGTAAAGACTTCAAAAACCGCTTGCTTCAAAAACCACAAGCTTTCAACTCAAACTAGGTTTACAAACTTCTCAATTCTAATTTCTTTATTGGCTGGTATTTTCTTCCCGATGTTTAACCATCAGCGGCCAAATAACAAATGAGCGAACTAGCACAATGAATCGGAGCACCCTAGCAACAATTAACGCATCACATTACAACCAAGGATAAACGAGTGATTTTATATGTATTTTTCGTTAACGCATTGTTCAAACGGGTAATTAATTATAGAATATAATTCAACGATAAATTACATATATTGTCTTATGCCTAAACTGCATTTTTGTCACAATAGAGCACATTTCGCTACGGCGTAGATATATGGATGGACCGTTAGTAAAGGGGCACTAGCTACGTGATATATATAAAAATATAGAATATGATTTTATTTTGTTCAATCAATCATGAAAGTGAAATAGTAAAATAATATATTGCTTTTAGCAGCCAGATGCAAGTGAATAATTCGACCCCATGTAATCCGTATTTATGTGAACTTTAATTTAACCCCTTTGCTAGAGATATATACTGCATGCATTGTGCGTGTTCAATCATGTAATTAATAGTTATCCCACGAGGACGCAATGTGTCGTTGTAAGATCACTCCGATGACCGGAGGCCAGAGGGGGATCTAACACTGACACACCAAGTCCGAATGGGATAACTATTTTCATCCCAGCTGTTTTAGATTAGACGAAAACCATTTACAATTCATAAAATCTGGTTTAGAACGCCACAAAATCATTATACTATACTTTAGATACTGCTATATGACGTATCCCCTTTATGACCCCCGAACACGATGAGCAGATATCAAACAATGTCAACTCGTCCCGCTGGCCAATCGCCAACACTATATCGCCACTTTATAAAAAAATCGCCCACTTTTGAAAAAGTGTAAAATCAAATTGAACAATCAGTCTGACATCTCACTTTTTAACGAAAAGGGTTTAAACCCCACTAAATAAAGGTCTGCCAACTTGCCCGGCTTATAAAAATATCTTGCTTCCTTTAATTATGTTAAATAACTGATAATTCGTATCCAGTCGTCCTGGTGTAGAGGTATGTGTCATGGCTTAATATGCTAAAGGTCTTGAGTTCGAATTCCAGCATAGACACTGGATTTTTTCTACTTGAATTTTGATAGATAGTCTTTGCCGTATAATTAGTATATTTATATTGTATTTGACATTCCCACCATAATCTTACAGAACAAAGGAAAGCATGCATACCAAAGAAACTCAAACTGGGGTGATATGGTAGGGGTGATCCGGCTCAGATCACCCCTGTTAGAACAAAGGAGCTGGGATGTAAAGGAAAAGAATGTCAACGTTGAAAGTGAAACAAAGGTAAAAAAATTGATTGACAGATTCGATCCAAAAAATAATTATTCTTATACAGGTAAAAATGATGAATAACATATATTTTAATCTATGATATGAAATTAAACAGACATTGAAAAATCCAAATGAACGACTCTGATATGTATTCGTATCTATATTTATATTCATATCGCTTATATGGCATTTGGAGGTGTTTGTGGTCAACTCGACAGTTAATGAGATTGTGTCTAGACTAAAATACACACGAAACAAAGCTAAATATTATCAAACCTGTGCCCGGTTTATTATCTATAATTTCAGAATTATTTTTTTGGGGGGCTGGGGATAAATGTTTTACATTGTTATAAATAAAATATGATAATTTGAGTCAAATCGGTGAAGATGAATTTGACAGCTAGTATTCCTTTAATATCTATTTGACGTTCTCCATTTTTGTCTTTTATGTATCCAGTTAATAGTAAAAAACGTGAAAATCAAATCATTAGATTACAAAAGTTTTAGTTTCTTGGTCTGACATTATTTTTTTTTTACATAAATTCATAATTACATTTAAATTACCTTGTATTGGAAAAAGTAATTGCCACTCTGAGTCATTAATTTGATTGTTTCTTTTCATATCATTAATTATCCGAAAATTCGTTGAAAATATGGCCTTTAATGTAGCACTATCACTCATTTCGTCACGGCGTATTTGACTAAAATATTTGTCAAACCGTATGCCTACTGCTTCTGTCCCAGTATTAGATAAAAGCAAACAAACTCGTAGATAATTATCTTCTTCTTCTGTAAAGGATTTCTTTGCAAGAAAAGTTTTCCAATTTTCATAAGATGTGTCAAGACCTACAAAAAATAATTTATTTTTATATAATATTTAGTAGTGTAATCCTTTCGGGTAATATAATGCACATTTGACTTTGATTCATTGTATCACTTTAAGATGATATAATCACTCAACTTATAACTTTTTTTAGTATTTTGTCAGAATATTAACTTCATATTTTTAATATTATGTACTTTAATAAACGAAACCATGGATGACATGTGATGTCCTTGGTGACATCAGAAATAGAAACGACATCATGCAAACTTATAAACTTCAGTACACACAGTTAAAGAATATTAAAAACGAAGTCCAGAGAGTTGTAAAAGTAACTACGGAACACAATGTGTAAGACAAGAATAAAGAGTATAATAGTTCACAAAAAAACACTCTTGCAACAATTGAAATTCCGAGGATATTATTCAAAACAGAAAGATGGTGCAAGTACTTTTGAATGCAGTAAGAGAAACATGCCACAACTTGTTAAATTAAACTTAGCACATGTTCATTTAAACTTTATATATAAGAAAAACTTTGAAATTGAAACTGTATCACGAGCACGATAATAATTAACAATCCTGTAAGACGAAACATGCACTATGGCGAAACCAATAATCTATCTATTTTACATTTTAAATACTGTATCCATAAAGGCAACAGTAGTATACTGCTGTTCAAAAGTCATAAATCGATTGAGAGAAACAAATCAAGGTTACACCTGTAATTTAGTGGTTGTCGTTTGCTTGTGTGTTACAATTTTTTTTTTCGTTCATTTTTTTTATATAAATAAGACCACGACTTTTCTCATTTGAATTGTTTTACATTGTCATATCGGGGCCTTTTATAACTGACTATGAGGTATGGGCTTTGCTCATTGTTGAAGGCCGTATGGTGACCTATAGTTGTTTTAAATGTCTGTGTCATTTTGGTCTCTTGTAGACAGTTGTCTCATTGGCAATCATACCACATCTTTTTTTTATACAAACTAAAAACGAGGGAAACACATCAACTATAAAAGAAAAACAACGAAACAACAGAACACTGAAGTGTAACAAAAACAAATGACAATGCAAAATACATAGGAACGAACCTATAGATAACAACTGCCATATTCCTGACTTGTTACATAAAGTGTACCGAACGTATCCGGTGTTACTGGCATTAACGAATTAGAGTTCTAACAGGTTTTTAAAACCATGAACAAAACAACGGGTGCCACATGAGTAGAAGGGTCTGCTTACCATACAGAAGATCCTGAGATGGTGGGGTTCGTGTTGCTCAGTTTTTAGTGTTGCTATATCGTGTTTTGTGTACTACTGTTTGTCTCTTGGTCTTTTCTTGTTTAGCCATGGCGTTGTCTGCCTATTTTGGACACATGAGTTTGAATTTCCCTCTGATATCTTTTGCCCCTCTGATTACACAACATGTGTAGATTTTAACCTGGCCGGGGCATAACAAACAAATGTTAATAGTTATATGGAACAATAAACAGGTGAACCCCGTATAACCCCGATACAAATGAATCCGGACGTTGACGCGTTCGAAGCGATATTCAAGACAACATTTGGGATGACAACATTTTCGAATGCCTTTCTAGAACTTATTTGAGTATACATGTATATACATTTGTCAATGTGCATATAAGTTTATTTATTCAATTATACAATTTTTGTAAGTTTAAGATATTGCATAGAGCGTCTGATATAACTGCTAGATGCAAAACGCAAAGACATGGGGCAATTTCGTACGTTTTATGCAATAAACAATGCTGAATATATTTTCGTGCATACACTTTTGCGTATTAATACCTTCATCAATAATGTAAAACTATACGTTGCATAACTACGTACATTCAAATGTTCAATTGAACTATTGCAGAGGAAATAAAGTTTCAGAAAGTATAGTACAGCCAATACAACTTTTTTTCTTTTTATATCCAAACATTTGTATATGTAGTGTGATGGCGAGTAAGAAAACTTTCAAATAAAGTTTAAATGAAGTGGGTGAATGTGTGCGTTTTTTTATAATAAAAACGTGATTTCTTGTCCCAGCTACTTAAAATAAAGAATTTGATCTGTACAGGTATTTTTTGTACACTCAGTACATACATATAATAAGATTTAACATTTGTAAGCAAAGGAACACACTTCTTTTAGAGGGATTGATAAAATATTGATTCCTGAATGTAAAACAACACCAAAATGGCATGTCCCTAGACCAACTAACTGGTCAACATTTATACTTTAAAATATTGTAAAAAAGGTAGAAATAAATGTTATTTTTACTTAATATAAGTTCTATAACTATTCAAAAGTATGTTTAGAGCAAACATATTTAAATAAACACCTTTTTTAATACAAATATTTTTTTTAATTTTAGAAGGTGTGTCCCTGACGATCTCATTAAATTTTGCTAATAAACAGTTTTATAAAATCAATGTTTGCAAGAGATTCAAACATAATGGATGTTACAAATGAAGTTATGCATTTGTAACAGCAGTTAAATTGTTGCCCAAAACAAATTGACCACATCAAATTGACTAGAGGGATAAAGTATTTGTGTTTATGTCCACTACAAAACGGATCAAATTTACTTCAGTTTCTTGTTTTGAAAATAAGAAAAAAAAATCAATTAACAGCTTAGTACGTGCTATGACGAATATAACATAATTCTTGTTACTATTGCAATATATAGGAATTGTGAGGGGAAATAAAACATGTAATTTTAAAAATAAGTCCACTACGAAACTGTCATTTACGAAATACGTATGGGAGGTAAATGAATCGTAGTGGAAAATGCCACTACCATGCAGTCGTTTATTTCACTGCTTTTTTCATTTATATTAAAGCAAAACAAATAATAAGGGCTAGTTTCATGTAATTTTCAGTATGTTTTTATCAACATAGAATAGGGTCAATGTCAACTACGAAATGAGTTGTCCACTATGAAACGGTTTTGTCAACTACGAAACTCATCAAAATGTCCTCTTCGTAACATGAGTTGTACATTCAAATGTGAAGTACTGTCTTAATCTTTATCAATAAAAAATAGTTTGCCAATTCAAAAGAAGGCTGAGATATTTCTAGTATATAAAGTGAAACAAACTGGGATGTCTATCGGAGGCCTTAAAAAAGATTTGCGTTTAGAAAAGAGTTTCGTAGTGGACGGATGTTCCCTACGCAACAGTACAGAAATTATGAAAATAATATCATTTTAAAGAGTGTTTAAGATACAAACAGGTCCCTAATAGAGGTATTCAAAATAACTCTTGAAATAAAGTATTAGACAAGTTGATTTTCCATTTTTTTCTTAGGTCTGGAATTCACACTTTTATTGAAAAACACCCATATAGCAATTGTTATAGTCTAAGTACAACATTCAATCATGAGGAAAACCTATACCGTATAGTCGGCTATAAAAGGCTTCGATATAAAAAAAATGTGAAAATTTAAAACGAGAAAATTAACGGATATATGTTTAAAACTTATGAACTTTTCATTGACGGAAAAAAATTATGATAGATCTGTGAAACCACTACAGGCTCCTGACGATGGACAGACACGAAAAGAATGATGTGGGATTTAACATGTGAGTCCCTAACCCTCTCCTTAACCTGGGACACTGGTGTAATAGTACAACATGATACAAAAAAACACAACGTACAGTTGCAATTGGCTCAACTCAAAATGTCGGTATAAAGCACAAAAACCATATACATAAAATATGCTATATGTGCTTATATTTTAATTGATTTTCTGATGTTAACCGGTACGGCAAACCTTTCAAAATTGCAGCCTTTTTTATCTATGAAATAATTTGGTTAAGGCCTAGGGTGATTGAGAAATATACTAGTAGTCATGGTCACTTTGGTCTTTTTCCGACCGAAAAAAAACCTTGCCGTAGTTGGTCACCCCTTTAGCTCTGTGGGATGTAAAAATACGCAGTCACGTCCAGTCCGAATGGGGTGATAATATCCAATGTTTCGTGTAAAAAGAGCACTACGCTCACTACACTGTATGAACCCTTGCAAATCTTAATTAGGGGTCCATAAATAGCCTGTTGCAAGCAATAAAATCGACGGTACCAATTTTGTTGCACCAGATGCGCATTTCGACAAGACATGTCTCTTCAGTGATGCTCGTGGCCAAAATATTTGAAATCCAAAGCTTATATAAAAGATGAAGAGCTAGAATCCAAAAGGTCCAAAAAGTATAGTCAAATTCGTGAAAGGAATCAGAGCTTTGTATGAGGGAGATACATTCCTTAATTTATAATAATTTATATTTTTTTGTAACAACAAATTTTAATAACACAATAAATCCGTATTTTCATGCCAGTACCGAAGTACTGGCTCCTGGGCTGGTGATACCCTCGGGGACTAATAGTCCACCAGCAGAGGCATCGACCCAGTGGTAGTAATAAAATCAACGGTACCAATTTTGTTGCACCAGATGCGCATTTCGACAAAACATGTCTCTTCAGTGATGATCGTGGCCAAAATATTTCAAATCCAAAGCTTATATAAAAGATGAAGAGCTAGAATCCAAAAGGTCCAAAAAGTATAGTCAAATTCGTGAAAGGAATCAGAGCTTTGCATGAGGGAGATACATTCCTTAATTTATAATAATTTATAATTTTTTGTAACAGCAAATTTTAATAACACAATAAATCCGTACTTTCATGCCAGTACCGAAGTACTGGCTACTGGGCTTGTGATACCCTCGGGGACTAATAGTCCACCAGCAGAGGCATCGACCCAGTGGTAGTAATAAAATCAACGGTACCAATTTTGTTGCACCAGATGCGCATTTCGACAAAACATGTCTCTTCAGTGATGCTCGTGGCCAAAATATTTCAAATCCAAAGCTTATATAAAAGATGAAGAGCTAGAATCCAAAAGGTCCAAAAAGTATAGTCAAATTCGTGAAAGGAATCAGAGCTTTGCATGAGGGAGATACATTCCTTAATTTATAATAATTTATAATTTTTTGTAACAGCAAATTTTAATAACACAATAAATCCGTATTTTCATGCCAGTACCGAAGTACTGGCTACTGGGCTGGTGATACCCTCGGGGACTAATAGTCCACCAGCAGAGGCATCGACCCAGCGGTAGTAATAAAATCAACGGTACCAATTTTGTTGCACCAAATGCGCATTTCGACAAAACATGTCTCTTCAGTGATGCTCGTGGCCAAAATATTTGAAATCCAAAGCTTATATAAAAGATGAAGAGCTAGAATCCAAAAGGTCCAAAAAGTATAGTCAAATTCGTGAAAGGAATCAGAGCTTTGCATGAGGGAGATACATTCCTTAATTTATAATAATTTATAATTTTTTGTAACAGCAAATTTTAATAACACAATAAATCCGTATTTTCATGCCAGTACCGAAGTACTGGCTACTGGGCTAGTGAAACCCTCGGGGACTAATAGTCCACCAGCAGAGGCATCGACCCAGTGGTAGTAATAAAATTAACGGTACTAATTTTGTTGCAACATATGTGTCCTCATTTTATCTCAAAACTCAAAACTTCTCTGACGTGATTACGAAGGGCCTCCTTCCAGGACCTACATGTAGAATTTGTTAAAGCAACTTTGTGCTTATCCTGAGCATACAGAACATATTTGCAGTTAAATGTTAAGCAACCAACAATCGTAACAGAATAAGGCGGGATTAAACATGTTCGCGGGCACAAGTCGGACGTGTATATCTATATGGTCAGCCAGTAATATTTGCATCTGTCGAGTAATTGTATTGTCCTACCTATGCACACTTTCGTATACATAAGGAATTTATTCACATGTACAAAATATCCCCAAGAGTGTTTAGACAATACAACGGATATTACGGGTTGCTGTCCGTTTGTTCTTGTGGCAAATTATTTTTTCAGCATGTATATTGGTTAAGATCATATCAAAGCATCGAAGCGTACAGTATAAAAAAGTGTAATGACAACGAAGCGTACACAATATGAAAATAAAGCCACATTTAAAAGTGTATTTGTTTTGTTTCTAGATACAATATTAACCTACGATCTTTATAAGTTTATTAATTTCAACTATGAAATTTTCAAAAATGTATTTAAAACTGAGTACCCAGATGTATGGTTTATGCAGAATTGAGTAGATATCCTATGATTCATAATTCTAAAGTGTGTATGGTTAGTTTGTTATGTAAATCACGTGTGGTAAAGAAAATAAAATTTCATGTCTTTTACTTAAACTATTGTATACTATTTTCACAACTATGGTATTGATTTTAAATGGATATCATTTGTAAAACATGTTTTTGATACCTGTGGAATGTCAATTATTTGGTTCAACGGAATAATTAAAAGTATTGAGTTGAAACTTAAAGACCAGGGCCCGTATGCATAAAGCTACTTAAGTTAAGATTTTCCTTAGTAAACACTTAAGTTAAGGAAACTCCGCCCTTTTTATCTAAGTGGTATGCATAAAAAATCTTAAACTAAGTATTTCCTAAGTAAAATCTTAGTTGTTTTAAGTCACGCCCACAAAACTTAAGTGGTATGCATAAAACTCCTTATACTAAGGAAACGCCTAAGATAACACTTAAGTCTAAGGTACCTATAGAGCTACCTTAAATTTTCAAAAATAGTTAAAAATTAGTCGAAAGTTTGCGTTTTTGGTAGAACATTATTATGTTACCTACAATTTGATTGATTAATATATATATCAGTAATAAACTAATTATTCGTTTATTTATTGCTAAATAATAAGTAAATATTAAAGATCATCGTTATTTTCTTCGAATCACGTATAATCAACAAATCAAGAGATAACAGTGGGTAGTTATATATACTATTTCCTAATCTCGATGTTATGTATACCGAAAATTACTGAGTGTTACACACATGTAATTCATGGTACTTTTTTTCTTTTGTTTACTTTGTACGTGCACGTTTTTTTTTAATTATTAAAATACACCGCGCGGTATCAATTTTAACCGTTAGTTAAAAACCGAATCAAGGAATGAAGAGAGCATGAAAAACCACACTTCATATATGTGTGGGGGTGGTTTCTGTTTTGCCGGGTGGATGGGGTTGGGTGGGGGGTGGTGCGTCATTTGAACTTTCAATTCAGTTTTATTCTAAAGATGTAGGGCATACCCTAATTTTTTGTTCACTTACCGGGACAAAATCGAAAAGTTTTAAGACCTACCCAGAGGTGGATTTCTTTCATAAAAAAGGGGGGGATATGAAACAATTAGGTTGATTGCTGGAATCACTGTTACGGCAGTCAGAAGTCCCCATGGAATTCGTCGGTTATATAAGGTATTTGTGATACCTTACTCGTTTTAAATTATTTTTTCATATTACCTTATATATTCAGAGAGATATATTGCGGTTCGAAAATATTTCTAAGTTCGTTAAGATGTGGAGAATATACTTACTGTAATAATTTGTTTTAGTAAAGATTGTAGGACTTTTGAAATATACCCTAGTTTGTATATGGATTTCTGGAAAACAATCTACCCTCCCCCTTTTTTTGTTGTAAAAGGGAAGTGATAAAAATGTTAATTTCACATCAAAATAGATTTTTTTTAAACTATAAGCAAATGTAGGCAAGGGTTCTGGACAGGGAGATGGCAGCGCATAATAAGCTCAACGATAAGTGAACATTTTATTGAAAAAAAGTGTTTTGTAAAATTATTAGTTAGCACATGCATGCTTACAATGCTGTACTCAGTCTTGATCTACACCACTGATTTAACCTTGATCATGTTTTGTTAGAGTTTAAAACATATTGTTGTCTCCAGAAAATATTACACCCATGAAAGATAATTAAAGATTAAGTAGAGGAAAGTTTTGGATTACCAATGCTCATCCGTCAAAGCATCAACCATAAAAAGCGTTGTCTTAATATATGCGCCAATTGTTCATCATTAAACTATGTTACGTTCTATTGAATTGTTTTACATGCCTATATCAATTTAACCCCAGCTCTTTAAAATAAAAGCATGCATTGATCAATAAATTAAAATAATCATAACAAACTTTTACACGGATGAGTACATATGATGAGCTAATATTTATCATACGGTAACTAGAGAAAGGTTCCGATTTAAGTATTCCTTAGTTAAGTGAATACTTAAGTAAGTTTATGCATACCATTTAAGAATTTGACTTAACTAAGGAAATTCTTAGTGAAATCTAAGTTTAAGGAATACTTAAGTTAAGATGTTTTATGCATACGGCCCCAGTTTTTGTTGGATTACCTATGCGAAATTAATACTACTCCTAAATAATTATGTTATAGAATTTTAAAAACTGATATTAAATAGGAAAGGTTTAGCTTTAGTAACTATATTGTTCTTGATGGTTACTTCTTTGTTTAATTTGTTATTAAATGTGTATGTCTATATTGTTTGCATATGCTTTTATATTAAACGCAATTGTTTATAGATATATCTTTTCTGTAACTATGTAATTTGTAATTAATGTGAAATAACATTTATTCATTTATTCAGAGCATTTATAGAAAAGTGGAATGTTGTTTTCAAAACATTAAAGGAAGGTTTTAAGAACGAAAAACTCAACCAAAAAATAGCTTTTTCACACTCCAATGCCGACATTTAAAGATCTTCATCATGCTAAACAAATAAGACAATTGACTAAAAGGCAATTTGCAGCTACACAAACTAGCTGTTACCAGTATCAGGATAATTTTATTGCAGAGTCAAGTTTATTAAGTGTGCCAAGTCAGCTTGTATTTATTACATGACCCAGTGTTCCAAGACCAGTTATTAAATGACATGTCAATGTAATATAGAAAGTGTTTTAGATAATATATTTTGCATGGTTAAAAACTATGAGTTTTTAGTTTTCTAGCAAAATTACTTTTAAAATGCTTAAAAATCATTAACCCTTATTGGTATTTTTTGTTAATTTATCATCTATTTATCATGTTATAAATATTTATCATATTTCTATATTCTAAATATCTAACAGGATTCCATAGTACTTTATTTACATGCAGTTTACAATCAAAAATAAAAAACAAAGCAAGAAACATTATTTTCTCAATACTAAGTATTTCTTTCAACATTGTTACATCATTCAAATAGAAAGGCTACACGGGTATTCTCAACGAATTACATTCAGATGGAAAATTGAAGAAGAAAACACTTTAAAAGACGATTTTTACTCCAGACGGTTACATTACGACAACAACATTGGGGATATAAACCTTTTGACCAAATTCTAATCTCCTGACCAAAATTTCCCAAATCTCCTGATCAGAGTTTCACAGTCCATCATATACTGTATATGACTTACCTCCATTTTGGTGCTTTCTTGGCTCTATTCTACCCTTAAAACTATCAGGTTCTATTGGACTTGTATCCCCACGCACATAGATAACTTCTTCTGCCTGGTTTCTTGTCATATTCATTCCGGTATTATCATGAACAGTTTCCCTTCAAGTACTCTATCCTAGAAGAATTTAAAACTTTGCTAAGTTGTGTACTCATTCGATTAATCAAAGAAACTGTTTAATTTTTGTGTTTAATGTTTGATTTTCTTTAGGGGGAGGGGGAGTTATTGAAATTAAAAAAATAAGTAAACTTGTCTGTGTATATGTTTATAATTTTTTGCCATAAGCAAGTACGATTCGGAAATACAGTCCGTTTATGGTCTATTTATACGTTTGTGTTGTTCAGTGATGTACATGGATATAACGTTTTGTTCATTACTATGTTAGATTATATACAATACTTTGATTATACAAAACTTTGCAGTAAATGGTTTAGCATTATACTCATTATTACATGAAATAATCTAACAAATAAGATAACCACAGACTAAGTGATATATCATAAATAATTATGTATTGCTCACACATTCTCAACAGAGTTGCCTTACATTGACATGATATGATTCGAACGGATTCAGAAATAAAATAAAGGGTCTCGCCAAAAAAAAAGAGGTTGTAAAATGACTTTTCAAATGGGTGTATTTTGATTTGATGATACTTCTGCGTTATCCTTAAACAAAACAAAAACCTACCCTTTTTAACGATCTTTTGCGCTTTATGATATAAAATCCATGACGTATACTTTTTCATATCTTTAAAACATTTTACCTGTTATGACCTAAATCAAGATATTTAATATCAGTCAACTGAATAATGAAATGTACAAATGGAAAAGGAATAGACTATAAAATATTTATGAATAGAATAAAATGTCAAAATTTCAATTTTACCAAAATACACCATGTGTTTTCTAAAAATATATATTCATTTCTTTGAATGAAGTTAAAAATTCGGCTGTGTCATTACCGAAATTATAACATTGATATAAACATTTTGTAATAATTTTGCTCTAATTTTTTTAACAAATTTTAACTGAGTTTCAATTTCCCCTTTAATCTAAACAGGTATATGATAAATAATTAGTCGCACGATTCACAATGGTATTTTTCCTCTAAATAGCATCGATCGTTATGGCTTCATACAAAATGTACATCGGTGAATCTGCCAAACTCTAATATAAAAGCCAAAAAAAATTGAACTTTCTAAAAACCTGTGGACTGCTTCGCTATATCATATTCTAAGGTAATATGTGTGCATGTGGTTGTTGATTTGGTATTGGAATGTTTAGATGTTGATTGATGTAAAATGGACGTCTAAAACTTGGAAAATCAATTTTCGAAATAACTATGATAAATTGAGATGAATTTTTCTGAAATTTTGAACTGGCTGTTCAGTGTATAGTTTTCAATGTGTTTTTGTGGAGCGTGATTTTCTATATCTTTCATTGTGTAGGAACATTGTTAAGCAAAACAAATTGTGAAAAATTGCAGATTAACAAAGCAAATAAACACGTTCTATTAATTATTGATATATCAATATCAGTGTGCAATGTATGCATAATAAAACGAACATAAATTAAAAAAAGCTGATCGGAACTGAATTATCGAGTATTTGATGTCTTATCCTCAGACTAGAAAAGTCTGCGATCATTAATCTCATTTTAGCCAAAAGCTGTTACTATATCATGTATATCTCAGCCGCATCATAAAACAACCAATCAGAATATATATGAAATAAGTTTTTATTTCAAGATGACATGCCATGATATCGACTGAAACTAATAGCTCCAAATCGTGAAACGAAGCAAGAAGCATTTAATTTTAAATAAATTTAGTGTTTGTATATGTTTTTTTTTATTTCATTCATAAGGCCATTCTCATATTCTTTATTTATTCTTTCAAGTCTATATAAATATGTCTGTACCAAGTCAGGAATATAACATTTGTTGTCCATTCGTTTGGTGTGTTTGAGCTTTTGATTTTGCCATTGTTTCCGTTTTGATTTTTCTTTAAGAGTTTGTTATTTTAATTTGTTGTTATACTTTATATTGAATCAGATACCGATCAAGAACATACGTTACACTAATGCTTCCCTTTAAAATTAATGTGAGGTATGTGTTATCTGTGACGGAGACGAAGTCTTTTAGTTTTTAACGTTTGTTTTTGTTTAAGCTAAAAGTACAGAGAATGTACTGCAGTCTTCATTTTACAAATTATGACATAAAACATAATTGGAATACAGTATATTTAAAACAATCTGAGATATCCTGAAGCATTGTCTTAATCTAGAAAAAATATACCTCTTACAATATTGCAAAACACTTTGTTTCCAGTATAATTTCTATTGAAAAAAGTAACTAAGACAATGCTCAAAATCAAAAATTTTAAAGACAGGAATATACAATTTTTAAATCATTTTTCGATCTCCAGCAATTGAAACAAGCCTATATAAATATTGATAATGGATTTCCTTTGACTTCTCAGGCAATGTGATACACAAAAGATGAACGTACTAGTAGTTTACGTCTTAAGGGCATACGATACAGTTTTGATCCTGTATTTACAAGTTATTGAAAATTTGCATATAGGCTATTTTTTACCTGATTAAATCAAATATGTAATAAAAAATATACCTTCATGTGCTACTTCTTGAGTAAAATGAGGTTGAAATTTTGTATATTTGCTCGAAATTCAGATTTGTGGCCGTAATTTCTTTTAAAAAAAAAAAGACATAACTTTTTTGTAATAAAAGATAAACACAAATTGTTTTTTGTTAAATAATCGGTAATTTCTGTATTTCATAAATATCCTAAAAAATATGAAATTTTTTATTCAGAAATAACTCATATTTATCAAATGTTCATGATTTGAGGAAAAAACGTCATTTTTTACTGCATGTTTATGAAAATTAAAAAAAATCCTCTATTTACAGTTTTATAAAATTTGGGTCACATAATCTCCCTGCAAAATGAAACAAAATGCCGTTTTGAAAAATAGGGGTTCATGAACTCGTTTTCAAATTAAATTAGGTCTAGCGGGACGGCTGCAGTGCAGGCGATTTGGTGTCACGATATCACAGTAGCATGGGTTCGAATCCCGGCGAGGGAAGAACCAAAAATTTGCGAAAGCAAATTTACAGATCTAACATTGTTGGGTTGATGTTTAGACGAGTTGTATATACATTATGTACACAGCCATGTATCACCATCATTGATGGCGATCCGATGGATACATCTGTTGTAGGGTTGTCACTGACTCAGACGTACTTATGAATATAATTATTTTCTGTGACTGTATCTTACATTAATTTGTAGGATCCTTTACTATAGATAATTTAGCTGATCTGTAACAATAACATCTTCATGCCTTATATATCATGTACTGTAGTACGCCGCTAGATTAAAACTGACGTGGAAAGTAAACACATGCCCACCGAAAGCTCTTTTTTTGAGAGCCCAGGTGGTCGTGTGGTCTAGCGGGACGGCTGCAGTGCAGGCGATTTGGTGTCACGATATCACAGTAGCATGGGTTCGAATCCCGGCGAGGGAAGAACCAAAAATTTGCGAAAGCAAATTTACAGATCTAACATTGTTGGGTTGATGTTTAGACGAGTTGTATATACATTATGTACACAGCCATGTATCACCATCATTGATGGCGATCCGATGGATAGATCTGTTGTAGGGTTGTCACTGACTCAGACGTACTTATATATATATATATATATATATGTACTTATATATATATGAACCAAAAATTTGCGAGATAAAATTTACAGATCTAACATTGATCTAACATTGTTGGGTTGATGTTTAGACGAGTTGCGACACTATTGCGTCGTCATTATTGAGAGCGAAAATATCATCCAAATATCTAAAAGTATTATTAAATTTGTTTATCAGATGTTGTTTCGATGGGTCTTTGCTTATTTTTGTCATAAATTGTAACTCATAACAATACAAAAACAGGTCCGCAATAAGTGGTGCACAGTTAGTCCCCATTGGAATTCCGATAATCTGACGATATACGGAATCCCCAAAGCGAACAAAAATGTTATCTAGTAAAAATTCAAGGGCATATATAGTATCAAAGCATGTCCAATTAACATAGTTTTTTTGTTTATTGCTACTAAAAAATGACCTAAAAGAGTTTGAACATATATATTCACATTCTGATTTTTTGAATTCCCATTTAATTAGGTGTGTGATTTTTTTCTTAATGAGAATGTGAGGCAATGTGGTATACAGGGTAGAAAAATCAAAACTTTGAATAGATTCAAAATCACCAATATAAGCATGCAATTTATCAAGTACTTCCAACGAGTTTTGGACACTCCAAAAGTAATTTATTCCACTATATTCGAAGGCCTTATTTGAACAATTTATTATCAGGTTTGTAATTGTACCAAGTGTGCTGGTAAGAAGAATAGACAATTTAGTAGTTGAACAATGGCTTGAAGACGAAATAAATCTATATTTGTAAGGGGTTTTGTACAGCTTCGGAAGCCAATACATAGTTGGGACTTTCATTGTATTTGGCTCTGCTTGTAAAGCGGTGGCTAAAAGTTTATGTTTGTTACAGATTTCGTTTTCTGAAAATGGAGTCAGTTGGAATATAAGAATAGACTATACCCAAATAAATGCATATGTACTGTAACAGATATTCATGTGTGTCAAATGGAAAATTTCCACTGCTTTAGATTATTTCTGTTGATTATGAAATGGGAAATTTACATTAGGTCATGATTTCAATATCGACAATACATTTCTTTATACGCCTGATACACATGACTAGATAGTTATATTATACTCATGTCGGGTGTAAATGGAACTGGTCATTATGTATATAAGTTAAATTTCGATAAAGGTATGTACACTATTAATATTGAGGTAATTGGAATGTAATTGTTCTTATCAAATTTTTTAATTTAATACAAAATTGTATTTGCAAAGCATATTATTAATTTTCATGTTTAGGCTTGGTGGGTTTTTTAACGCGAGGATCATGTGATCCTTTTAAATTATCGTGATTGTTCAGGAACCATTTATTTGCTTTAGAAAATATCACAGAAAGCCTTCCTTATCTTTTCTACTTATTATACAGTATTTTATCAAACTAAAAAATAAGTATATTTGAAAACAGGACTCCACAGATTCCAATTTACTTCAATCATGATTTACGATTCATTTTGTGAATGTGGAAAGGATTTTTGAAGTGCTTGAATTTTAAAAGAAAATGTGTTCAGGGGAGGGGGATACATGACTGTGTACATTATGTATAAACAACTCGTCTAAACAACAACTCAACAATGTTAAATCTGGCCAGGTGGTCGTGTTGTCTAGCGCACCGGTTACAGTTCAGTCGATTTGATGTCACGATATATCAGTAGAATTGGTTCGAATCCCGGCGAGGGAAGAACCAAAAATTTTCGAAGGCAAATTTACAGATCTAACATTGTTGGGTTGATGTTTAGACGAGCTGTACATTCATAATGTACACAGCCATGTATCGCAATCATTGCTGGTCATCCGATGGATAAATCTGTTGTAGAGTTGTCACTGGCTTAGACGTACTTATATACACAATTATTTTCTTTGACTGTATCTTCCATTTATTTGTAGGATCCTTTACTATAGATAATTTAGCTGATATGTAAAAATCACATCTTCATGTCTTATATATCATGTACTGTAGTACGACGCTAGATTAAAACTGACATGGAAAGGTAACACCCGGCCACCGAAAGCTTCATTTTAATGAAGTGGTAGTGTGGTCTAGCGCACCGGTTACAGTGCAGACGATTTGGTGTCACGATATCTCAGTAGCATGGGTTTGAATCCCGGCGAGGGAAGAACCAAAACTTTGCGAAAGCAAATTTACAGATCTAACATGGTTGGGTTGAGGTTTAGACGAGCTGTATATATATATAAGATGGAAAACAAATATTGCAACACCATTTTTTTAAAACCTTGAAAAATCAGTCTCTTATATTTTTTGAATAGAAAATGATAAAATAGGTGTAAAATGATATTGAAACATAGTTTATGATAATATTTGGCATTAACACAAATAAAAAAATGTATAAAAAAAAGTATTTTATCTAACCCCAATTTTGATAACAAAATGAACTGTTTGTTTTTCCTTTTTTATTTTTACTGTAGTCTCTGTAATGTCAGAAAAATTAATCTTAAGATGAATGTTGACATCATCATTAATCGTTATACGCCAAAGAATAATTGCTTGGTGCAGTCTTCATTCAAACGGATAACAGCCTCTTAACGTCTTCTGATTCCTACCACCAGGGGACTGATTTGTTGTTGAGACAACCGCAACCAATCCTGATGAAGGGCATTGATTAATTCATGACGTACTTGAACTGGGGTGTCCTTTCGCGCATTTTATGCCAAATAGTGTCACATATATGCTTGATATGGTTCAAATGCGGGTTAAAAACGGGCCAAGGAAAATAAACCCAATTCCATTACAACTCCACGATGCTAATTTCCACTTTTGCGAGCTCTGCACTACATTGAATACGGGCCACTGTATGTATTTTCGTAGGCAAAGGTCCCCGAAATGGTCTTATCGCACGATAACCAGTAGCGATGGGTCGATCTCGAACAGTTCTTGTTTAAAGTCTCCTGTATGGCAACCACTCTTATTTTAGGATTGTATTGTGTGCAATGAGTGTCCATCTAACCAACCTTCATTATGCTTGATTTTCCCTAGCAGATGTTATAGGAGGTCTTCCTGATCTCGGAAGATCTTTAACATCATTTGTTTTTATTCTCAAAACGACTTATAGTGGAATGGTGGTGACCAACAATACGTGCAATGGTCACAGCGACATACCTGCTTCTTTCATGCTGATGATCTGCCAGCTTGCTGCAGTTAAGAGTTTTGGAGGACTTATTACAAGGTGTCAATAACATAACTTTATAAACTTGGTTATTTATTGTTAAAGTGTTGAAAACAATAAGGATAAAAACGTCTGTTTTATTGTTAACGGGTGCAGTAGCTGCGTGTGCAGATAAGAACGTATCGAGTCGATATTTATTGATTAAACTCAGCTGAGATTTAAATTCTATTTCAACAAACTATATCTCAAAAAAATAAAGAGTGTTTTATTCCATGTGTATATATATACATCTTCATGCCTTATATATCATGTACTGTAGTACGCCGCTAGATTAAAACTGACGTGGAAAGGTAACATATGGCCACCGAAAGCTCTTTTTTTGAGAGCCCAGGTGGTCGTGTGGTCTAGCGGGACGGCTGCAGTGCAGGCGATTTGGTGTCACGATATCACAGTAGCATGGGTTCGAATCCCGGCGAGGGAAGAACCAAAAATTTGCGAAAGCAAATTTACAGATCTAACATTGTTGGGTTGATGTTTAGACGAGTTGTATATATATATATATATATAGCCAACAATGTTAGATCTATATGCGGAAGCACATTTTTTGTTCTTCCCTGGCTGGGATTAGAACTCTACTACTACTGCTACTAAGATATCATGGCATCAAATCGCCTTGCATAATGCCAGACGCACTAGTCCACCCGATCACCTAAGCTCTACATATACTAGTACATATATCTATGGATTGAAGACTCTAAATATTTCTAATATAAAATTATCCGGAGCTTTAATCGTTGATGCCGGTCTTCTGAAGTGAAACTTTGTTGTTTGCGATTATATATAGTAACAATTATATGATCACAATGATAACAATCAAAATTCGGGATGTATTGTATTGTGCGACTTGTTGTTTTTGTAATCTTGAAATCAAAATGACGTTCTCGTCTCAAATAGAACAAAAGGAACAATTGAAAATAATACATAAATGTACTTCTTATGGAGGATTTTCATGTTCATTTTTTGTTTGTTTACTTTTTTTCTAGTAAGTCAGTAACAAAAGAACATGTCGATATCTTGTGGAGAAGAAAACTACATGAGATTGTGTATGTTGATTGATACTGGTAGAAAGGCAGTGAAAGTTCATTTTGATAAAGAATTTCATCCTGAAAAATTAAAGGAAGCACTAGAAAAGACATATTACACGAAGTTACTAGCATTGCATAAGAAAAAAGTTATTAAGACTGAACAATGGAAGATATTACGAGGTAGTGTTGCAGAAGGTATGTGTTATTTGTTTATTGCTCAGTCTATGTCTTTATGAGTCGAACATATAAACTATACTATGGTATGCACTAATTTTCCTCATATGATATTTACTTATATTTTGCCAAAATAAAGATTTAACCATGTTGTTTTTTTTAAACTTTAAAAAACAAGTATGAGTCACCGTGCTACAAGTCGAGGAAAATTACGGAAGCCGAAAAGAGTCATTCGAAAACATTTTTTTGCGCTATGTGATAATTACGATAACCTTTTCGTTGTTACATTTTAAGCCGATCGGAAATTCAAAATGACCGCATCGAATAGAAACACTCTGATAACCAAGATTTTCATCTTCATTTTGAAAACTACTGATCGGGATTAAACACACTTGATTGTTGTTTCATTGGCAATCATACCACATCTTCTTTTTTATGTTTATATAGGTGTTCTCTATAAGGTGCTATATAAGTCGTATTACTTTGTTGCTAATTGGTAAATTTCATGGCCGCCAAGAGACTTTGAAGTTTCGATTTTCAAGAATCTTCTCAAGAATCACAGAAGGGATTGATACGAGACTCTATTTATATGTATATATCAAGATCATTAACAAGTGTTGACCTTATCAAAATTCAAAATGGTCGCAAATAAACATCATAGATACCAGGACTAAATTGTACAAATACGCCAGATGCGCGTTTCGTCTACAAAAGACTCATCAGTGACGCTCGAATCTAAAAAAAGTTATAAAAAGCAAAATGAAGTACGAACTTGAAGAGCATTGAGAATAAAAAATTCCCAAAAGTGTTGACAAATACAGCTAAGGTAATCTATGCCTGAGGTAGAAAAGCCTTAGTATTTAAAAAAAACTAAATTTTGTAAACAGTAAATTAATAAATATAACAATTTCAATGATAATTTATGTCAGCACAAAGAGTGCTGACTACTGGGCTTGTGATACCCTCGGGGAAATAAATCTCCTCCAGCAGTGGCATCAACCCAGTGGTTGTAAATACACTCATCATAGATACCAGGACTAAATTTTACAAATACGCCAGACGGGCGTTTCGTCTACAAAAGACAAGTGTATTGAAACCCCTTTTGTAAACATATTCATCTTTTTTTATAAACTCATCAGTGAAGCACAGATCAAAAAGAACCTTGACATAATAAAAAGACAACAAAGGAATAATTCTTGCTCCTAGATTACTAGTAGTTGATTAAACAACAATTTAACATATTTTCATTTTTTCCCATTGAAAATGTAGCTTCGGAGAAGAGGTAACTTATCTTTCAAAACTATCTTTTTAATGTTTTTATTCCCCCGCCATTACCCTTGTCCGTTTGTAATTCCGAACGTCCGTACGTTGGTACATCCGTACGTCACAAAGTTGGTTTCTATTCTCTAACTTAAGCTTTTCTCAATCAAAATTTTATATATATTAATGTTATGAAACATATATTCAATGCTTGTTACCACTAAATACAGATTTTTGGTGGTGTATCTTTTAACCGCTCTTGAGTTGTGCCCTTTTTAAAAGGAAAAATAGCTGAATATTTTGTTTACGTTTTCCAACTTATGGATGTTTGCTGCTCAGTTTCAAAATAAATATCTTTCCATAAAACTAGCAATATTATATTGATAGGGGATCAAGTGAGGATGAAAAAAAATTAAAAAAAGATAGGGGTCAATGTGCTTGTTTTCGAGATATAAGCCATTGGAATTTTGGTTGGGAAATGTTTTCTCTTGATTTTTCATAGCTTTATCATTGACCTCTTAGAGTTCTCAAAAACTACTAAAAGATAATTAAAATTTTATAAAACTTTTACAAATGGCTTATAATTGAACATGTAAAAGCATTTTAAAGAGAAAAATGGGGGTTCATTGGCATTTTTTTTAAAGCATTCAAATGGATAACACCAGAGGATTTCGAAAATCAGACAAAAAAAAATCCAAAGCATGGTAAGCAAACATCCTAAAGTTTATCTAAACCAAATGTTGTGAAACTTATCCATAATACGTAATATCACAAAACTACAGATCAATTACACGTTTGGGTAGCGTCACTTTTATAGTTCTGTCCCTTTTTAACTTTATATTATAAACAAACGGGGACATCTTCTGTGTCCTATGGATACATTCACCATTTTTTTTATATCACCTGACCTGCATTTGATAGTCAATATATAGTCAGTTTTTTTTGTCATGTGAGACAATCAGACTCATAGTGGCATTTTTTATTTATTAAATAGCAGACATTGATATGCATCTGTTGTACCCAAATAGCAGACTGACGTCTTGATAACTTCCAAGAACTTTATTGTAGGTAACAACGTAACTTCGTCAGATTTCGACATCCCTTTGATGATATGTCTTCTAAAGAATCTGGCTAATCTTGACATAAGTAATTTATTGCCTGATTCATCAAAGACGGATATCACGCACGACATTGCGAGAATCAAATTTTACAGAAATTCGATTGCCCATGCAAAAAGAGGTTATCTTCAAGATGAAAAGTTTCTTCAAATTTGGGAAAATGTTTGTGAGGTTAGTATATACAGAAAGTTCAATTGTACTAATCCCAAATACGACACACTGTATTGTGTTTGCAGTATGCATTCTTACAATTAGTTGATATTTTTATGCAGGTGTATATCAACTATTTTTATATGAACCATGATTCTTTAGACACATGATATACACTGATTAACTTAAAAAGACTATCTCTGAATTGCAATGTCAATTATGCCAATACCTTTACATTATAAATCAGTATCATATTTCCAATAATAATTTACATACATGTAATGTATATTTAAGATGGTTTTTCGATAATGTTGAATACAAACAAAATTGATAAAAACGATATTGATTTGAAAGTTGGTATATTGTTTTAAGGTGACATATATTGTTTTATAGTGACATGTTACACATCGAGTTCGAATTTGTTCCGGTCTGATCAGTTTTCAACATATTTTTTCGTCATGCTTAAAGATATTGACTTGACATTGTTATATAGCTTACACAATGACAAGTTATAGATCAAGTCAATTTTTTTATTCCAATACAATGAATTTTTAACCGTGTTAAGAGAGAGCCATATCTCTTGCACGTTAAAGACACCCTTTTAGATTTCGAAAAAGAGTAGGCTAATGCCGCTACAAGGCAGCACTCGCACCCGCAAAGTGGAAAGGGATTAATATAAGTTGCCAAATTAGTTTCCCAATCCACTATAAATAAATATGTTTAAACTAATACAATGAATTTTTAACTGGATGGGGACTATGTACTCATCCTCAATATATTTTGACACACAAAACAAGATCTTTCGTTGATTTGTACGGAAGCCCTGGTGTACCATGCGCACGAGTTACACAACTTGTGCGCACGAGTTGTACGTATTCTTATAGACATGCGCTGTTTTGCTCAAGAGACTACCTTTATGGAACGCTGTAGCTGCCGAATACAAACATATGTTTATATACATGAGTGCACTTACTTTTCAATGTCTGCACATGTTTTTTTTCTATGTATACATATACTTTGCATATATATGAACATAGTTTACTGTATATGCACTGACTTTATACTTTATATATATATATGTTTATTTACTTTTGCTATATATATATATATATATGCACATACTTTTCCTACATATGCACATCGTTTACCTTATATGCACATACTTTTCCTACATTTGCACATCGTTTACCTTATATGCGCATACTTTTCTATATATCTATTTGAACATAGTTAACCTCATATGCATAGACTTGTTTTCTATATATGCACAGACTTATTCTACATATGAATGTACAAATGTAGTTCTGCATGTGAATACTTTTCTCAGATTATATGAACATAGTTTTTCAACGTGAGAATTACAATTCATATAATGCTTTTCTGGTGGTTTTTTTCAAACTGAACTAAGCCTAAGGGTTCCAATATCTTAAAAAGAATGTTAATTTAGAATTTCTTAATGATGTATGTTGTTCAATTAAGCAAAATCATTTTCATATGAATGCAATACTATTTTGGCATGTATGATGGTATGGCGCTGTTGTCTTCATCTATAGTTAGTTGTTTTAATGCCATATTTTTTATTTTTTGTATGAGTCGTTTGTATTACATTTCAACAGAAAGATTATTATCACGAATGGCGCGTTGAATTCAGTGGTTTTTGTCCCAACAATTCAGTAATAACAGGTCACAAGTTATATTAATGCAATTAGTTTGGTTTCCGCACTCTTTCGTTAATTTGCCTTATCTAAAAATATTGAAATTCACACACAATGTCAATAATCACACAAAGTTATGCCGTGTTAGAATTTGGGCAGTACTTTTTTGGACAATAATACCCCTTTATAACTTTTAAAATTGAAAATTTGCAAAATTCGTGTTTTTAGACTTTTTTTTTATACAAGTTTTATGTTTTATTAGTAAAACATTAGTAAGAGCCGAATGCACTTTGTCGGTGTGGGAATAATCTATAAACTGTGAATGTAAAATGTCATAGAGCGAGACAAAGATATTATTATTATTTATATAGAGCTTTATTTTCGGTATTAAGATAGAATACCTGGATGCTTCATAATTTGTTTGAAATAGCCTAATGTTTCGAAGTTTCCGTCTGTCACATGTTCTTTGGACTTGACCTATTATAAATGGTACAGCGACTAGTTGAACAAAAATATAGTTTTTTTTTGTCATATGAATTTCTCCATTTTTTATGAGTGATCAATGTTAAAATTAAGTTATAATGTACGTTTCTCAGATATAATAACACAGTAGGTCAACTATATGTGGAACATTTTCATGATTCATAATTTCTTGGTCAATGTTAATTTTTTTCTATAAAGAGTGTATAAAACAGTGGGAAAACACGAGACAAAAAGAAATACAAATTTCTAAAAGCACAACTACAGAAGGAGGCTAGACAAGCGCACAGTAATTACATAGGAGATATAGTAAGCAACGACTTGGAGAAAAATCTGTAAAAGATTCTGGTCATATGTGAAGAGCCGGAAACAAGATGCATCCCAGATTGTGACCTTGAAGTCAAAAGGGACACAGATACTAAGGCATCTATACTGAACCAGCAATTCCAGTCAGTGTACACCAAAGAAGATACCGGTACGCTACCTGACCTAGGCACAAGTCCACATCCAACCATGGACAATATCGACATCCATGAAAGAGGTGTCTACAAACTATTAAAGGGACTCCGACCATTCAAAGCAACAGACCCTGATGAAGTTCCAGCAAACATTCTTAAACAGGCAGCTGAATCACTAGCTCCTTATCTTACCCGGATGTTCCAGCTTTCCCTGGACGAGGGTAAGATTCGACACGAATGGCGCAAGGCAAACATGGTGCCAATTTTCAAGAAAGGAGAGAAACACCAACCTTCATATTACAGGCCTGTGTCATTGACATCCATAGCATGCAAACTGCCAGAACATATCATACATAGCACAATAATGGATCACTTTGATCGACACAACATTCTATGCGACGAGCAACATGGATTCAGAAGTCGACGTTCCTGTAAGACCCAGTTATTCGTACTAACACTAAACCAGATTGCCAAAAACATGGACCAAGGGCACCAGACTGACACCATCTTACTGGATTTTTCAAAAGCCTTTGACAAGGTACCACACGAACACTTGCTTTTGAAGCTGGCATACTACGGGGCGAAAGGATGAACATTGAACTGGATAAAGAACTTTCTAAGCAGTAGAACCCGGTCAGTTGTTCTAGAAGGACATACATCATCTCCTTAAAATGTAATATCAGGAGTTCCACAAGGGACAGTCTTCGGTTCTCTACTATTCCTGACATTTATCAATGACATGCCAGATTGTACATTTTCAGATGTAAGATTGTTTGCGGACGATAGCCTGGTGTACAGGAAAATTAGAAATCCTGATGATGCTGCAACTCTACAGAGAGATCTCACTGCTCTGGAAAAGTGGGAACACAAGTAGCAGATGTGTTTCCATCCAGAAAAGTGCATATGTCATGAGGATATCTAACAAGCGCAACAGCATACACCTTGCACGTACACGAACTAGAAGTTGTTGATAGCGGAAAGTACCTTGGAGTTACCATTGGTCAAGACCTACAGTGGAATAAGCACATTAACAAAACAACACAGGAAAAGCAACCAGGACCCTCGGTTTTCTCCGCAGAAACCTGAGCCGATGCAAACCATCGGTTAAAAACACAGCCTATTGCGCACTCATCAGACCATCAATTGAGTGCGCTGCCACAGTGTGGGACCCCATCAAACCACTCTAATCAAAAAAATCGACCGGATGCAGCGTAAAGTAGCACGATTTGTTTACAACCAGTACACAGACACTTCCCCAGGATGCGTTACTGGATTATTAGACCAACTCCAGTGGGATCCCCTACAGTATAGACGAATTAAACAGCGACTCGTCCTATGCTACAAGATACAGAACCAACTAGTGGAGATACAACCAGCTATCTACTACACATCTGGGGACAACAGAACAAGGGATGGCCAAAGACTTAGACAGATAAGAGCTACTAAGGAAGAATACAACAACTCCTTCCTCCCACGCTCTATAAGAGAATGGAACATTCTGCCAGACACAGTAGCATCTGCACCAACACTCAAGGAGTTCAGGGCTAGATTAGCCAGTGTGCCCTGGACTCAGATGCAGCCTAACTAGACATCAGCTTGCCAAATTGTACAGTGCATATAGTTTTTATTATTTTGTTAATATTTACTTTTAATCACTGGAGCAGCCTCCTGTTTTACCGAAGAAAAAGAAGATATGTCAAACGTATTTAAAGTGCCATACTTGCTCGAACTATCCAGGGTTTTACATTTGCAGTAATATCAAGCTGGGCCTTTGATCCATTTTATCAATTTGATAAGTAATTTTATATTATATCTTAAAGAGACAAAAATATTGATAGAATTAATTTTCAAGTTGTAAGCTTTTGAAAATTGGGGGTCGGGTGGGAGTAATGTAACTCTCTTGAATTTTTCTCTTTATATACGAAAGTAATTATATATATTTTTATATGTAACTTCCTTAAAATATAAAAAAAAATAACCTGAAATGGTTATGTAACGCCTTTTAGTAATTTTGACAATGCAAATGTTGAAACCAAAATAGCAATACTTTAAAACATGTAAGTTATTCAAAGTTGATGAACCACGACTGAAAGTACATGGCGGAACAATATCCATGGAAATGTGCCAATATACAACTACATACAAAATACCATGGACTTACCATAAGTCGTTCACTTCAAACAAACATAAACTTGTAAACTATGTAAAAGTTTCAATGTCAATGAACCATAATGAGGGGGTGGGCTTTATAACTTCCATAGAAATATGACTTACAAATGCCAATAAATTTTCTAAGTCAATAGACAATTACTGAGGGGACAGGACCAAATATTATCTATGGAAATGAGATGTTCCAATGCTTATACAATTGCATAAAACATATTGCACATAAAACACTTGTGGTTCAACATAAACAAGACCTAATCACAAACTAATACATTGCGAAGCCAACGCCGACGCCGTAAAAACAAAATGCATACGTATTGAAAACCTTTAAAAAGGTGTGAATATGAAATATGATATGACGTGCTGCAGTTCTTAATTATGATTAGTCTGATTTACTCTGCATTTCTTGTTTTGCGTCTTCATTTTCAGCATTTGGGGATTAAGGTTAGAGTGCAAAAACAAACAAAAAAAGAAATTTCAAAAGGAGCAGAACTGAAGTACAGCAGGTGACTTTTTGCGTTTTATAGTTTTTTTACCTTTGTGTATGACCTTTATCAACTTAAGGAGAGGCAAAGATGAATTAGAGTGCAGCAAAATAAAATGGAAAGATGGAAGGACAGACGGTAAAACGGACGATCAAGGGTAATACATGTATAATGCCCCATACGCCTAACGACAGGGCATAAAAAAATCCCCCGTCTTTCGTCCTTTCTATAACACCATAATGATAGAAAACAATTCACATTTTGAGATCTTAGACTACACTGAGTACTTTGAAAACACATTAAACTTGGTAAAGAAAATGGCAATTCAAATTAAGTTTTATAAGAATGCATTTTTCAAATTTTGACCCGTTAGTGGTAATAATCCATGTATTAAAATTCAATACAAACAAATCGACTCCTTCAACGTTTTGACATAAAAACCAAGTGACTATAGATAAAGACAACAGTGCCATACCATCATACATACCAAAATTATATTGCATTCATATAAAAATGATTCCAACAGTTGCTTAATTGAACAACATACATCGTTAAGAAATTCTTATTAAACATTCCTTTTATGATATTGGAACCCGGCTTAGTTCAGTTTGAAAAAAAACCCAGAAAAGCATTATATGAATTGTAATTCTCACGTTGAAAAACTATGTTCATATATACAGAGAAAAGATTTACATGCAGAACTACATTTGTGCATTCATATGTAGAATAAGTCTTTGCATATATAGAAAAATAGTACATGCATATGAGGTTAACTGTGTGCAAATAGATATATAAAAAATGCACATATATGAGCATATATAGAAAAAGTATGTGCATATAAGATAAATGATGTGCATATATAGGAAATGTATGTGCATATATATATAGAAAAAGTAAGTGCATATAAAGTAAACTATATTCATATATATGCAAAGTATGTGTATACATAGAAAAAGACATGTGCAGATATTGAAAAGTATGTGCATTCATGTATATAAACATATGTTTGGATTCGGCAGCTACGGCGTTCCATAAAGTAGTCTCTTTAGCAAAACAGCGCATGTCTATAAGAATACGTGCAACTTGTGCGCACAAGTGCACAAGTTGCACAACTCGTGCGCGCAAGTTGGTTATTTGTGTGCGCAAGTTGAATTTTTTTTTGCATGGCACTCAAAGGCTTCCGTAGATTTCTTTGGTCTCATGTCGTCCTATTTTTATACGCCCGTCAAAATTTTGACGGCACGTTTTATGGTATACAAATATTTGGCGTCCGTCTGTTCGTCCGTCTGTCCGTCTGTCTGTCTGTCCGGCGTCCACATGTCGCACCATAACTGGAAAACCGCTTATCTAAATTTCATGAAACTTAAAATAGTTGTTTCTTATGATAGTCAAACGATCTGTATACTTTTTGGTGAAAATAGGATTTGCACTTTTTGAGTTATGGGATTTTATAACTAAAACTGGGGTGTGTATTTTCACATGTCGCGCTGTATCTCAAAAACAATATCTGGTTATTGCTTTAAATTTTTCATACTTCTCAATCATATTAATCCAAAGATCTGTATTCTTTTTGGTGATGATTCAAAAAAAATATTTTAGAGTTATTGATTATTTTTGTAAAACAGGGAGGAAGTTCACATGTCGCGCCATATCTCATAATCAATTTATGATTATTGCTTAAAAAACTTTACACACTTTTTAGTTATATTAATCAAAAGATCTGTATGCTTTTTGGTGACGGTTCAAAATTTTAGTTCTAAGTTATTGATTTATTTGTAAAAAAAAGAAGTTTTTTTTCACATGTCGCGCCGTATCTCAGAAACTGTTTATGATTATTGCATAAAAATTCTCACACAAGACGAAGGGCGTATCATGCGCTTATGGCGCAGCTGTTTATTATTCCAAGTGGTGCAACAACATATTTAAGTATATCAACTGGTAAAATAAATGCTGTTATCTGAGTATTGAACAATCAATTTTGAATTGAAATCAACAGATTTAAGTGTTGTTTTTTTTAAAGATATGAATTTTTCGAGTAATAGCATGTTTTTCATTTACTGGACTACTATGCACTAACATATCAAATATATTATCATATATTAAGACGGACTCATTGTAGATACAAAACGTGATTTTTTTTCAAGTTCCTAATTAATTCACTATCATTTTCTCGACATAGCGAAAGACACCCGTGATTTCATATACATATTTATTATATTGTTTACAAACATTGATTGTTTCCTTAATATCACCTCTAACCTGTGCTTTTAAAATATGGGTAAGCGATATATTATTAACGGTTTACCAGGTGCGCATGTCGGCAGAATGTCTAATCAACGTAATTGCTCAATTGGATGAATAAATGTCTTATTTGAATTGTTTTACTTTTGTTGTTCCGGAAGTCAGGATGGCACGTTATCACATAACACAATTATCAGACCTCATTAACCAAATGTAATATCTGTTTACGAGCAGTTTTCATACCTCGAATGGATCTGTTTAACAAAAATCGTTTGACAGAATCAATCTAAACTGTCTTTATTTGCTCTTTCTTTCTGCAAATCTATATAGCTGTACAGTACTTCAGTTTTGATTTTAAGTCTAGAGGGACTGTAATATACAAGTTACAGCAATATTGGAAAACAGTTTTGTCGCATCAATTTATAGTGCCAGGATGCAGGGGCAGATCAAGCGATTTTAAAAAGGCTGGGGGAGGGGTCCAAAACCAAAACTTACCATATTTGTTCTTTCTAAGTAAATCTATATAGCTGCATAGTAATTCAGTTATAATTTTAGGTCAAGAGGGACTGTAGTATATAAAAAAAAACTGCAATATTGGAAATCAATGACCAGTAGTTTTCAACGAGTTGGTTGACCGTTATGGAAAAACCGTTTCACAAATGATATCCGGATATGTTCCTTACATCGTAACTACAATCTCCTTCCAGTTCATGAATATGACCTACTGAATTAGACTATTTACCGGATTTGATATCACATAAGCAACACGACGAGTCCCACATGTGGAGCAGAATCTGCTTACCCTTCCGGAGCAAATGAGATCACCCCTAGTTTTTGCTGGAGTTCGTGTTGTTTATTCTTTGGTTTTCTATGTTGTGTCATGTGAACTATTGTTTGTCTGTTTGTCTTTTTCATTTTTAGCCATGGCGTTGTCAGTTTGTTTTAGATTTATGAGTTTGACTGTCCCTTTGGTATCTTTCGTCTCTCTTTCATACCTCAGACTGACTCATGTAACAAAATTATTTGACAGCATCAACCAAAATTGACCATATCTGCTTTCTTTTCTATAACTATTATATTCGCATAGTAAATCTGTAATATATTTATGTTAGGATGGATTGTTTAATCATGAATACAAATGATGGAAATATTGGAACATAATGCTACCTAATTTCATTTGCATCAATTTCGAGTGCCAGCATGTCCTTTTTTATTCAAAGTAGTTTTCATACCTCAGACTGACTGGTATAACAAAATTATTTGTCTGCATCAACCAAAACTGACCATATTTGCACTTTATTATGTACAATATATCAATTTTAATAGCCGCAAAGTGAATCACTTATATTTTCATATCAGGATGAATTGTTTAATTTAAATGAAAGCAATATTGGAAAATGAAGGTATGCTTGCATCAGTTTATAGTGCCAGATTGTCTTCTTTTAATCAAATTTCTGAATCGTAAACTTATTTCAGTAGTTTTGATATCTGAGACTGACTCATAAATATAACAAAATTATTTGTCCTCATCAACCAAAACCATGAAAACTGATCATATTTGACAGCATCAACCAAAACTGACCATATGTGACAGCATCAACTGACCATATTTACACTTTATTATGTAAATCTTAGTATATATATAGCCGCATAGTAAATCACTTATAGTTACATATCACGATGGATTGTATAATTCAAATGAATGCAATATTCATGACATTGGAACACATTGGCTACAAGAAAATTTCCACATTAATTTACAGTACCAGCAAGTCCTCTTTTTATTCAAAATATGGAATTGTAAACAAATTTCAGTAGTTTTGAAGTACATGTACATGTATCATGTGTATCAGATTGAGTCATTTTAACAAAATTATTTGACCACATCAACCAAAACTGAACTTATTTACACTTTATTATGTAAATATATATGGTCTCATTGTAAACCAATAATATTTCTATGTCAGGACGGATTGTATGATAAAAATGACACCAACTTTGGAACACAATACACCTTATTGCTAATCCTGGCTTACCCGGCCTCTCAAACCTTTGAAGCATACAACAAACATTTTTCCATTGTGGCGTCGGATATTTTGTTTTTTGACGTCAAAATTTTACGGGAACCTGTGTGATATCTAGTAATGGCAGACAAATAGCGATAAGGTGTATTCATGCCATATCTAAAACGCGCCGTTATTTCCTCTCTGTATCCATAATAATGAACCTAAGGTGACTTTTTAAGTCAGTAGTTTGTGATGGTTTTTCTTTTTAAACAAAACTATTTTACGGCATCATCCAACACTCACATAACTGATTCATATCATTCATATACTTTGATCTACTTTATTTTAAAATAAAAAGTACATGTATGGGAACTTCTCTTCTTGAAATAGTATACTGTTAATATAATTTGAAGAAGGCAAAGAAAAATGCATGATTTTGTTTGAAGCCGAACGTCCAGGGGAAAATACTTCATTCATGTTCAGATCGAGTATATTTTTTCTGAGTTCCAGACTCCCAGATCTGGATAGGTCTGGCTACATTGACGAGATGGTGCAAATGTATATATTTTTTTAAAGTTATACGACACTTTTTTCATTAATATCCTATTATTCATCCACTGTACAATTTTCGTTTGAACATTTGTCAAAACAGAATCTAAAATGAATGTAAATCCAAGGCAAACAAGGTAAATTACAATTATAATTCCACCTTATGTAATAATGCTGTATTTTGATTGGATGAGAAACATGGTATTTTTCACCAATTTCTATATAATGAGATTTTCTTGTCTCTGTCGGGGAATTTGCCATTAGGGAATTCCATGTGCCGGGGTATTTGCTAGCAAATACCATGGCAGATAGGAAATACCCTAGCAAATACCATGGCAGATGGGGAATACCATGTTTAAAAATAACTCAATGAACTATTTCTATTCTAATATAACAAATTCATGGTCATTCTAAACATATGGTTATAGATGAAATATTTAGCATAAAAAGCATCATTATTGAATTTGGAGCGAATGACGTAAAAATTCCGGGAATGACGTCATAATTAAAACTCAACGGAAACGAATTGTCAACCGGTCACATGAAACTGGAATCCACTATATTACGCTTCACTGAAACTGATGAATAAAGTGAAGTAGTCAGCCGAGAACCAGCTTATTAAGATTTAAGTCTGCCAATTGATATTTTATCGTATGTTTTTCTTTGTTGTGATGTTATGCTATTGTTTCAGAAAAAGGGAGAAGGTTTGGATCCATTAAAACGTTTAATCCCGCTGCAAATGTTTGCACCTGTCCTAAGTCAGGAATCTGATGTACAGTAGTTGTCGTTTGTTTATGTAATATATACGTGTTTCTCGTTTCTCGTTTTGTTTATATAGATTAGACCGTTGGTTTTCCCGTTTGAATGGTTTTACACTAGTAATTTTGGGGCCCTTTATAGCTTGTTGTTCGGTGTGAGCTAAGGCTCCGTGTTGAAGGCCGTACTTTAACCTATTATGGTTTACTTTTTAAATTGTTATTTGTATGGAGAGTTGTCTCATTGGCACTCACACCACATCTTCCTATATCTATTATCATAAAAAGGGAAATATATATTACAGTCAGTGACTGTACATTAAAAAAAAGGATAAGAAATGATTATACGGTCAATGCAATTTGACTGCGCAAATAGCACAGCTACAGTATATACAAAAATATACATTCAAGTCGAAATTTCATATGATACCTGATTATAATAAACTTTCTGAGGTGGAACATTCGGTGGAATTAAACAATTGAATCATGCTTACAAGGGGTATTTTCCAAAAATACCGGTTTCGAGGTAATCAAATTTCCCTCGCCTAACGGCTCTGGAAATTTGTACCTCTCAACCGGTATTTTTGCAAATACCCCTTGTAAGCATGATATATTTGTATAAAATTCCATGAATTAAATGCAGAGTTATCTTTAGGAATAGTCCGAGATTACTCTGACGTCCGACGGCTGTTTTGCCAGACAAGCTGGGGCCGTGGGACGTCAGAGCTCGTTCCATATCAAAAAGTGAATATTTACCCACCAAAAATAGATGCGCTGCTTCCTCGCCTCTAGAGCCGAGTGAGGGCCTTGGAATTATATAAATCGGGCATTAATCTCTTCAGTTTTCATTTATCTCTTCATTTATGTAAGTTTTACCTACCTGCCAAACCTTTATTTTTCTATATTTTAACATTTTTCACAGAGACCCACAAATTTCGTTGTAGAAGGGTCTAAAAACAGCACAAAAAACATTTTACAAAAGACCAAAAGAAGTGAAAAAGTATATTTAAACAAAACGCATTTGACTAACAGGTCGAACAACTGATATTCTTTAACCCTGCTGACTGCCATTGGCGATTGCCAAAAAAATTGATCACCAGATGTAACAAAATTGATCTTAATATAAATTTAATACTATATAATATAATCTTTATTTGTCATATAAGTAACATTATACTTGTGACATAAACAAAAGTAACAACAACAATAAAATAACTGAGTTGAACACACATATCTATATATATATATACAAGTAAAACTAACTAAGAGTCCCCTGTCCTCAGCTCTAAAGACTGTTTTATAAAGGAACCTGGTTTATACTAGAAGGATTTAGTAGGATTACTAGTTTTTGTGTATCAGATAGATTTGGAAACATAGGATTATCTATTGCCATGTCATTAAAAAGTTTTATACGTAAAACGTTATTAATTTGACAGTGGAGGAGAAAGTGATTTTCATCTTCTAAGGTTTTACAAGTTGGACATGTTCTATATTGTCTCGAGGTATTTTTAGATATCTGCCCTTTTCACTGAGCAAATTATGGTCACTAATTCTAATTTTTGTAAATAAACGTCTAGTTTCAAAATTTTGATAGTTAAGATAAAATTCTTGTTCTTGTTTGAATTAAATATTTTTGTAAAGAAAAAGTTTGTTATTTTCTTTAAAACTATTTATTTTATTTTCCAGTAGTTCTGAATAAAATTTACTTGTAATATTCTTAATCCAAGACTTTAATTTGTTAACTTGTTCCATGTTTTGACAGGACATTACTTTTTGTATATCAATATTCATTTCTTAACAGAAAACAAGTTTTAACTTGTGGGCACGATGTTATGCCACAAACATACGATGTCAATGTTTTTTTAGTACACCAGATCCGGATTTCGACAATGAATATCTCTTCAGTGATTTTAGGGATCGAAACCGTGTGTTTGGAAGGCCATATAAAAAGTACCCTAATTTTTAGAGGAAGTACCCTCATTTTTAGATCCTGACTCTTGAATTTTAAGAGTCAATATAGGATGAACGGATCATATAAACCGGAGGGAAAATATGATGCAAGCCCAAAAGAAAAAATATAAACAAGTCGAAATTGAAATCTACGTTCAAACCTATGAATGCGTTGGATAAAAACCGCAAATTTTAAACGTGTGCATGTAAAACAAATTTCGTTGTAGAAGGGTCTAAAAACAGCACAAACAACATTTTACAAAAGACCAAAAATAGTGAAAAAGTATATTTAAACAGAACGCATTTGACTAACAGGTCGAACAACAATAAATTACTGATGTTCTTTAACCCTGCTGACTGCAATTGGCGATTGCCAAATAAAATTGATCACCAGATGTAACAAAATGGATCTTAATATAAATTTAATACTAAACAGAATACAAATTTTAACTTGTAGCCACGATGTTATGCCACAAACATACGGTGTCAATGTTTTTCCGACGTAGTCGGTATAGTTTCGGTTTGTGCCCTTTGAACTTAAAGACGCTTCACTATGGCAACAGAATACGCATGCTCGAAAATCCTTTCTGTGATTGAACAAAAATCTGTCACGGTGGTTGATTTGGTTGTGTTTGAAAAAAACCGTCTCGAAAATTATATCGTGATGGAAAGCAAGTGAAAAACTATAAATATTTGAACTAGATCTTACAAAGATTTATTTTTTTATAAAAATAATTGTTTCTCCAATACCTCTTTGCATCTATGACAGCTGTTTATTCGGGACAATTATATAATTTTTAATGTTAACTGTGTTGTACCTTTGGGAACGCACCTACGCATCGGAGATTTCCGCGGGGTTTTGGGTGAATGTAAACAGAAAGATATTAATTTTACTACCAATAGTGGCCCGAGACCACAATTAATTCCTCTATCATTTCTTTATAACGTTTTGTCGCATTAAAAAAATTTTGCCTATTAATTTTGTCTAATTTTTTGTGTGTGTAATGTACAGTACAAGTCCAAAGATATAGGCAATTTTCAGAAAAATTGCATCATTACATCATTAAAATTTGGCCAATACACATCCATACCCCTAAAGGCAAGTCAAGAGATGTTCCGAAAAGTGTAATTATAACCTTTTTTCACCTGGCCTAATCACTCTTTCCTTATTAAAATAAGTTAAAATAAAACATCGAAAAGTAGATTTCAGCTCTCTTCTTTTATTTGCACCCCAGAAAAGCTAAGAAATGAATGAGAAAGGGAAAGAAAGAAAATAAAGAAAAAATACACCATAATTAAAGGGAACTATATTCATTTATTGTGGTAGTGTCTAGCTTTGTTAACCATGAATTAAGTTTAATGTTTTGTTTCTTTTTATTTGCACTGGATTTTTTCTGAAGGTTATCGAAATGATAGTTTTAAACATATACTCAAATTTAAATCCGTCGGATATCTTTTTTTAAAGATAGTTCTTGTTTTTAGTACACCAGATCCGGATTTCGACAATGAATGTCTTTTCAGTGATGTTAGGGATCGAAATGGTATTTGGAAGGCCATATAAAACGAACCCTCATTTTTAGAGAAATTAACTTCATTTTCAGATCCTGACTTTTGAATTTTAAGAGTCAATATAGGATGAACGGATCATATAAACCGGAGGGAAAATATGATACAAGCCCAAACGAAAAAATATAAATGAGTCTAAATTGAAAACTACATTCAAACCTATTATTGCGTTGGATAAAAAGCGCAATTTTTATACGTGTGCATGTAAAACAAATTTCGTTGTAGAATGGTCTAAAAACAGCCCAAACTAAATTTTACAAAAGACCCAAAAAGTGAAAAAGTATATTAAAAAAAACCGCATTTGAATAACAGGTCGAACAACTGATGTTCTTTAACCCTGCTGACTGCCATTGGCGATTGCCAAATAAAATTGATCACCAGATGTAACAAAATGGATCTTAATATAAGTTTAATACTAAACAGAAAGCAAATATTAACTTGTGGCCACGATGTTATGCCACAACCATACGGTGTCAATGTTTTTTTAGTACACCAGATCCGGATTTCGAGAATGATTGTCTCTTCAGTGATGTTAGGGATCGAAACGGTATTTGGAAGGCCATATAAAAAGTACCCTCATTATATATTTATATATTTTCTAAAGGACAATTTCAAACATTGCACCCTCATTAGATTAGTATACTCTTTCAAATTAAATGAGCAAGAAAAATGATAAAAGAAACCTGATGATTTGAAATTTCCCATATTGAGCTTTGAAATTTAGTTTAGATAGAAAGACGTTTGAAAATAGCTTTATTTCCAACTAGACTAAATAAAGTTGAGAATGGAAATGGGGAATGTGTCAAAGAGACAAATATCCGACCATAGAAAAAAACAACAGCAGAAAGTCACCAACAGCTCTTCAATGTAGCGAGAAATTCCCGCACTCTGATGCGTCCTTCAGCTGGCCCCTAAACATATATACATACTAGTTCAGTGATAATGAACGCCATACTAATTTCCAAATCAATTGTACACAAGAAACTAAAATTAAAATAATACAAGACTAAGTCCAGAGGCTCCTGACATTAATCCGCACATTAAAATTCAGTTCAAGAGAAGTCCGAGTCTAATGTCAGAAGATGTAACCAAAGAAAATAAACAAAATGACAATAACAGACTCCAGACTTCAATTAAACTGACTGAAAGATTATGATTTCATCATATGAACATCTGGCACAATCCTTCCCGTTAGGGGTTTAGAATCATACCATCATAACTTATATGAGAAAAACATAACCCGTGTCATGCCAACAACTGGTTTTTAAATAAATGTGTTTAGTTCCTATGCAAGGACCCTATAAGTGAATCAATATTAACGCCAACATATGCCATCTTTAAATGACCTGACAACAGTATCGTAACTATATCCCTTCTTAATAAGTCTATTCAAAGGTTTTGTTAATTTCTGAGGTGAATACTGACACCTTTGTGCTTTTTAACGAATATTTCCATAAAAAAATGAATGTGAAATACCCGAACATATAAGAAGTCTGCATGTTAAGCTATATTTACGAATGATGTGCTTATACCGATGATAAAATTTAGTAAATGTTTTGACTAGTTTGTGATATCGAAAATCCTTGTGTAACAATTTTTCAGTAATACATAAATTTCTCTCGTTAAAATTTAAAACATTGTTACATACACGAGCGATTCGTATACATACGTTGAGATATATAAACACCGTAAGATGTTGACAAGGGAACGTCACCATCTATAAAAATGGATAATTAACGATAGGAAATGAAAATCATCTTCTTTATCATAAATTTTAGTATTCAGCTTTCCGTTAAGATCGAGGAAAGGGTAGTGGTCGTTGTTAGTATTAGCTTTATTTAAAGTAAGTCCAACAGGATAAATTTCTTTAATATACATACTGAAGTCCTCATTATGCACTTTTTTTTTAAATTTTATAATTCTCAGCTTTTAAGTCCCCTAGCGACGAAGTCGAATGGGACTTTAGGTTTGCACTCTGTTCGTCTCTCTGTCCATCCATCAGTCCGGCAAATCAGTTTTTCTCACTTTTATTCTTCATGCTTGAAGATATTGATTTCCTTTTTGGTGTATTGTTTTATCATAGCAAGTTACAGATCAAGTTAGAAATTTTGTTCCGGTCTGATGATTTTGTGCATAGTAATGGTATTGTGACTTAGAAAATTCACTAAAATAATCAGTTTTCCGCTTTTTTTTCGTCATGCTTGAAGTTATTGGTTTTAAAATTGGTATATATCTTTATCATGACAAGTTACAGACCAAGTTTGAATTTTGTTCTGGTCTGAAGATTTTGCGCAGAGTTATGGTCCTTGGACTTACAAAATTTACTTAAATAATCAGTTTTCCACACTTTTTTTCGTCATGCTTTAAGATATTACTTGATATTTGTTTTAAAGTTTACAAGTTTACAAGCAAAATTTTTTGCGTTCATACAAATGTATAATGGTATCACATCGTCGTGGTCCAAATATACATTTAGTTTTCGAACAATAACTTTAGTTTAAGTGAATGAATCTCTAAGAAATTTTACCAGAAGGTTCAGTACATCAAAAAGAAGGTTGATATTAATTTTAGGGGTTCAAAAACAATAGTTTAGGAATTAGGGGTAAAAACAACAAGCATTTTTGTAGTTTCAGGACCATTACTTGTGTATCAGTGTATGAATCTCTATGAAATTGTACCACAAGGTTCCATCTCACACAAAAAGGCTTTGATTAAGTTTGGGGTAAATTGCCACAAACGTTCAGGAATTAGGGACTAAAAGGGTCCAAAACAATTTTTTTTCTAATTTCCAGACAATAACTCGTGTTAAAGTGTATGGATCTCTCTGCATTTGTAAATCAAAGGTTCTATACCACAAAGGGAAGGCTGGGTTTGAGTGTGAGGGTAATTACTCCAAGGACATGGGGTCAAAAAGTTTGGACTGGATTTTTTCTCAATTTTTTGGGGGAGTTCAAATTGTTTCATCGAGATTTTTTTTCAAAATTTCCCTTTCTTTTTTAAATTTTTGGGTAGGGGTTCGTAACTTTCATTTTTTCCTAGAATTTTTAGCAAGTATATGAAGACAAAATAGAAAATTTAAAGGTTTTCAAGTTAAACTAGATACTTCAAATTTAAGCCGGCTTGCAGATGACAGCACTTTATTTTAAATTCAAAACAAAAAGTTGCATTAACTTTGAATATTATTATACAAATGTTTGTATCACTTTCAAGCCTAAAGCTTAACCGAAATAAAACACAAGAAATATGGCTCGGCAATTTAAAGTCCTGCAAAGATAAAGTTGAAAACATTAAGTTTACACAAGAACCGATAAAAGCTTTGGGAATATACTTATACCGAATATCACTAATGTTGTATCAGTAACCGAAATTGATAAAGAATACCTAGCAATCTTTAAAAAAAATAAAAATATAGATTCAAGTTTAAAGATATTTTGATAACGTTCATACACATAAATGTGTAACATGTGTTAAAGTTAAATACATAAACAATTGAATGTTTTATATATAACAATAAACCAGAAAATGTTAAAAGACTAATAATAAGTAAAAATTACCTGCTGGCGGGCTTAAAATGATAGACATAGATATATATCTAGAAGCGATAAATATTAAAATTTTGTCTTGTGACCACGCCCGTATGGAAACAATTTATGTTTTCAACGGTCATTTTGATTACTGATTCTTAGAAATAAACCGATCTTTATTCACTAGAACTTTCTCTTGTTTTACACCAGTTAAGCTGAATTATATTTTTTTGTATTTTTGTTTTATCTAAATCAAAGAGTTTGAATTCATTTATATTTTGGAAAATCTAACTAAAGTTAAAACTAATTTTATAAAATTCACTTACACTAATTGTATATATTTTGTATATATGTTATTTGTTTCCATTGAGATTAATTATTTTTGTGTTGGTTACGCTTAGGACGCGATGCTTTTTATTTTATGTAAACAATTTATTAAAGTTTCAAGAATTTATTTAAATTCAAATCTATTCTATGTTTAGATACATTTAGTTAATTTCATAATAGTTATTTTTAAAAGATTAGTGAAAGTCCGGAAATGTTTCATATTGTATCCGCAGTAACTTAAATTATTACAATGTCCAGGGGTGATAATTTGTAATTTTTATTTGCGGGAGAAATGTCTTTTGTTGAAAAAGCAATGATTATAGAGATAGATCGAAGGCTAATTAACAAAGACATGAAACGTTATTTCCCACTTTATTGTTCTGTAAGTTGTGTACTGTTTTATATTTTGTATATAGATTGTATATTATGTTAATAAATTAGGTTTTGGAAAGCGACACTTGTCCGCAAGATTTTGAGTTTGTTTACAAAATTGTTTGAACATTTTAATTGACTTTAGAACTTATATTTAAATTGAATTTAGTTAATTTTATTGTGTTACACACATACACGGAACTCGTGCCAGAAGTACATGTTTGTTGCTAAGCATCATATTCTTTATTTTGATATTTTAAAATAAGAGTAATTACTGTTGAAGAATTACGCAAAGTTATTTTACATAACAATTTATTCACAAATAAATTGTATTTGTTATTATATTTTATGCGATTAAATAATGAGATAGTTTGACAAAGATTTTATGAATTTTAGATAGTTTATCGTTTCCATAGCAACAAGTTATTATGCAAAACTTTTGAAATTAAGTATTCATTTTAGTTGACACGATTCGGTTTATTTAACATATTGTATTATGCATTAATCTGTACTTTAAGTTTTGTAAAGCAGTTTCATTAGATAAAATAGAGTTTGGGCAAGTTTTATTTAATTAGTTAAAATTTACATAGAGTTATGTCCCTTAATTTAATTCATTTGTGAAATTCTAAATTAATAAAATATCAAGTGAGACTTGCTATTTTATTGTGTAAAATCTGTAGCTCTTTGATTACTGATTCTTAGAAATAAACATCTATATCTATACACCTCCGGGTGCGGGAATTTCTCGCTACATTGAAGACCTGTTGGTGACCTTCTGCTGTTGTGTTTTTTTTATCTGGTCGGGTTGTTGTCTCTTTGACCCATTCCCCATTTCCATTCTCAATTTTATATTTACTAGAACTGTCTCTTGTTTTACACCAGGCGCTAAAAGTCATCAGACACTTCACAGAAAGTCAGTACAACAATAGATTTATCACCGATTAGAAAAGTCTTACCAAAATTTATTTTGATAAGTTTGGACAAGAATTCCTTATATTTAAAATGAACTTCAACAATATTAATAATTTGATTAAAAAACTGAAAGAAATTATTCTACAATTATACTTCAGAATAATTATATCATGGATAAATTCAAAATCCGAAAAAAAAAAAAAATTAAATCAACTATCATATAAACAAATTAGACATCAACTTATATGGGGCAATAAAAATATCAAATTAAACGGTAAATGTCTCATTTCAAAAACTGGATATTAAACAGTAAAATTTTATTTGTAAATGACATAATTGTAAACAAGTAAAACTTAATCAAAATATAATTTTAGATAAACTATCCTTACATGCTAATTGGTTTTCGGAATATTCTAATTGATGAAAGCAATACCAACACCTGTGGTTAAATACGGAGCCCTGTTGATCTCATACAGCTTATTTTGTGTCTTTTAAAGCCCTGCGCTGAAGATGTGTAAAGTCTAGCGCTGGAGTTGTAAAGTCTAGCACAAGAGATGTAAGGTCTAGCGCTGGAGATGTACAGTCAATGCAGCGCTGGAGATCTAAAATCTAGCGCTTGAGATGTAAAGTCAAGCGCTGAAGATGTAAAGTCTAGCGCTGGGGATGTAAAGTCAAGCGCTGGAGATGTAAAGTCTAGCGCTGAAGATGTAAAGTCAAGCGCTGGAGATGTAAAAGAGGTCGGTACGTGGTCGACCTATAGCGGGCTCCCACGGGTCTCGACCGCGGGTAGGTAGGTGGCCGGCCTATAGCGGACTACCACGGGTCTCGACCGCGGTTAGGTACGTGACCGGCCTATAGCAGGCTACCACGGGTCACGACCACGGGTAGGTACGTATACGTGGCCGGCCTGTAGCGAGCTACCACGGCTCTCGACCGCGGGCTGCCACGGATCTCGACCGCGTGTAGGAACGTGGCCGGTCTATAGCAGGCTACCACGGGTCTCGACCGAGGGAAGGGACGTGGTCGACCTATAGCGGGAGACCACGGGTTCCTATCAAGGGCTACCGCGGGTACGTACGAGGCCGATCCATCGATGACTAAAGCGGGACTCGGCCGCGGGTAGGTACGTGGTCGGCCTATCGTGGGCCGCGGTTCTTCACCGCGGTACTTAAGTGACCGACCCATCGATGAGTACGACGGGATACTAGAGGGTCTCTGCCGCGGGTAGATACGTGGCCGGTGTCCGGGTTAGGGTAAGTGTTAGGGCGAGGGTTAGGGTAAGCGTGAGGGTGAGGTTTAGGGTAAGGGTGAGGGTGATGGTGAAGGTGAGGGTGAGGTTGAGGATGAGAGTTATGGTTAAGGTGAGGTTTAGGGTTATAAGTAGGGTAAGGGTTAGGGCTACGGTTAGGGTTAGGGTTAGGGTTAGGATTATAGAACTGTGGTAGCCCGCTAAAAGCCAGCCACATAACTACCCGCCGTCAAGACCCGTGGTAGCCCGCTATCGGTCGATCAAGTACCTACCTGCGGTCGAGACCCGTGGTAGCCCGCTAAAGGCCGGCCACGTACCTACCCGCGGTCGAGACCCGTGTTAGTCCGCTCAAGGCCGGCCACGTACCTACCCGCGGTCGAGACCCGTGGTAGCCCGCGGCCGCTATCGGTCGACAACGTACCTACCCGCGGTCGAGGTTGATGAGCGAGGGTTAGGGTTTAGGGTTAGGGTTAGGGTTAGAGTTAGGAGGTGCATCGTCAAGAGGCGGCTTACGAGGGTGTACGATGCCTGCCTCCGTTAACGGTGCCGTGGTCATGAAGAGACCTGCAATATTCTTACGTGCGGCTACGCGATGAAAAATGTTCATCATGTTATATTTTTTTACCGAAGGTGTAGTTTCTCCTCGAAACTCGCGGTAGTATTTTTTTTCCGAGGGTATAGTTTAGCGGCCTTCGATGGTCGAGAGACGCTTGGTAAGCCCGCACGGGTCTTACGTTCGGCTTCCCGATGAAAAATTCACCCACGTATTTTTTTTTATCGAGAGTATAGTTTGCCGGTCTTGAAGGTCGAGAAACCCGCAGTAGCTCGCCCGCGATTAACGGGAGACTCCTCGATGAAAAATTCACCCACGTACTTTTTTTTTTACCGAGGGTATAGTTTGCTGGTCTCGATGGTCGAGAGACCCGCGGTAGCTCGCCCTCGTCTAACGGACGACTCCTCGATGAAAAATTCGCCCACGTCAATTATTTTTACCGAGGGTGTAGTTGGCCGGTATCGATGGTCGAGATTTTACATCTCCAGCGCTTGACTTGCGCTTGACTTTACATCTTAAGGGCTATACTTTACATCTCCAGCGCTTGACTTTACATCTCCAGCGCTGGACTTTACATATCCAGCGCTTGATTTTACATCTCCAGCGCTTGACTTTAGATCTCCAGCGCCAGACTTTAAACTTTCAGCGCTAGACTTTACATCTCAAGCGCTTGACTTAACATCTCCAGCGTTTGACTTTACATCTTCAGCGCTAGACTTTACACATCGCCAGCGCTTGATTTTACATCTCCATCGCTTGACTTTACATCTATAGCGCTAGACTTTGCATTTCTCCAGCGCTAGACTTTACATCCCCAGCGCTATACTTTACATCTCCAGAGCTGGACTTTACATCTCCAGAGCTAAATTTTACATCTTCAGCGCTAGACTTTACATCTCAAGCGATAGACTTTATATTTGCAGCGCTAGACTTTACACATCTTCAGCGCAGGACATTAAAAGACACTTTATAATCTGTGTGAGACCAGCAGGGCTCCGTAGTTAAAAGAACTAACTAAGGAAAAACCAATCAAAACAAAAGTTGCTTCTGACTCCGAATTTAAGTTTAAAGATAGAAAAGGAAAAATTACATCAATTAAAAACATTTCCTCCAAAAACATTTGCACTTCCCTCTTAAATAGACATTATAAAAAATCAATAGGATTTCAAAAATGGGACAGTATTAATTTTAGAAAACAACACAAGCAAAAGACAACAAATACTTTACTATATCAATTACTATATACAAGACAATAAATTCAAAATGTTAAGATGGAAATTTCTGCACTACATTTTACGAACCAAACAATTTCTTTTCTCTTGGAAAAATAACTAAAACTCCGCTATGCAATATTTGTGAACGTTAATGAAAAATTATGAACATTATTTTTTGAGATGCAAATTTCTGAAAATCATTTTGGATCAAATAAAACTATTACTTGATAAACTCAAAATAGAACATCATATCATATCACTTGGATCACTTATTATGGATAAAAAAATAAACAATACAAGACATTAGTTATTACAGTATTAATGATTTATTTACAATTTATTTTTCACTATATACAAAGGATATACATATCCGAGCAAAAATCAGTACAAATTAATGTCTTTGAAATTTTTAAAAGGGAATTTCTTCAACATTATGAAATACTGATAAATAAAGAAAGCAAATATATAAACGTCAATAATCTGGTTGCAGCAAAAATTAAATTATGTTCTTCAGCTAGAATTTATAACATATCATGTTATCTTATTTCTATTCAGTTGCATTTAATCAAAAAATCCATTTTCAGGCAAAAACATAGCAAACAAATAAATAATGTGGAAATAACGGCCACAGTTCACTTAGAATGACGAGGTCTGACATGATTACAGAATGCCGACATGCTTGTTTTAACTGACAAATCTGTGCACCATTGGTAGCAATGGATGCTCAAGTTCCTCCAGGTTAAATTCTAAAGAGAACGAGGGTTATGCTTCCCAAGTACATCGGGTCTTATTCGCATCACCCCCTGGTTTCAGGGGAGTAAAGATTAACATTTTGTATATTATAAAACACTGAATACATAGGCCATACTATGTATCATTAACAGTCAAGCTCGAACTGGTACCAATTCAGAACCGGCCACTCAGGGTAGACATGAGATGGTCTCAACAGAACTTCCTGCGGTACCGCAGGAAAGTACAAACCTAATATGATCCGACGTACAATTACAGGAAACGATCATAACCCCTTAATCTTGCCACTTGAGTGTGTCTATACACACTCATCAGAATCCCCCCCTTTTCCCACAACCTAAAGGTCCGTTAAGGTGAACTAGCTAAGAAGGCATTATTCTTTGTTAATATGTTTAAATCTTAGACAATCATATTTTTTCCTTTTGTAATAGCTTTGTTAAAAGGTGCTGTTTTCGAAGATATCACTTCTTTGGTTGTATTATCCATGTTATATATATTTATTTAACTCATCATAAAACGCATTATTTTAGCAGTAATACATCCACTGATAAACCGATCATGAATTATCATGAATGGGTTTACTAAAAGAGTTATCTCGCCTTAACCGGCTTAGTTGAACAAAATGTAATCTAAACCACATATGTTTGGAACTTGTTTAATATTTCTAAGAGATATAATGCGATAAATCAGGAGGTTTCTTCATAAAAATAAACAGTACAATCAATAAAATTGAACATCTGTGTACACATTCGGAGATTTGAGTAATAACTAGACTGATTGGTCACTGCAAAAGTACAATGCAAGATGGTGGTATGCCATGAATCTACTCAATTGCTTTGTTAATCTGTAATATGAACTACTATTAGTTTTCCATTTTTAATTTTATTATCCTCTACAAAGTTTACGAAAATACATTACCTGTATATATAATATGTGCTATACTAGGCACTCCTTCAAAGTCGTGTACATTTGTATAGGCTATATATTAATTTAAACAAGTAACGTGACCAATATTTTAAAAACCATGGGTGTAGAACGTACACAAAAAATCATATCAATCAATACATGGAAAGTACCACATATCCTGTACTAACATGACTAAATTGGCAATCACATGCATTCCTAGTAGTACTTAAAATTCGGATACAGCTAAGCAGTATGTGCCGCTTTTTTGGAAAGTTCAAACTTGAATAGTTTTACGTCGAATATATTTTGTGACCTAAAAGAACTAGGCGTTTCCTGTACTAAATTGGCTACCCCATGCATTCCTAGTAGTACTTAAAATTCGGATACATGTTTTTTAGAAAGTTCAATCTTGAATAGTTTTGCGTCGAATATATTTTGTGACCTAAAAGAACAAGGTGCTAGAGTAAAATTCCATGGTATTACTTTAAGTTATGGATAGTTGATTAATTCCGACTAGAATTAAAAAGATTGTGTCCATCAGCTTTGTATATAGATAAGAATGCTTAAGTTCCTTTTAATAGAAGGAAATAGATCAAGAGTATTTGAAATAAATTTAAAAATTCATCGAGTTTCCCATCTGGATAATATGCGTGTTTGTTTGTAAAAGTCCTTAACAATAACTTATATACCGCATATTTGTTTTGTTTCTAAAAATAGATGTGGGGAAGCCCATAGTTCGTGTCGACATGTAAAATAAATATGATAGTAAAATACAAACGTATTAAAACCTCAATGTTCACATATCTGAGTTGAATAAGACAGTCAAAAATAATCTAAACAATACATGTACATGTATATATACAATAACATTATCGCACTTCAAAGTATAGAGGATGTTGTGTTACGGGGCGCCGAATGGGACTCTTGTTGTTTTGTACTCAAAATTCAATTTTGTACGGACAAAAGTGACTTTTGTTCAACAAAAATGAGTTCAGTTTAACAAAATTTGTATCATACTACAAATTAAAAATTTTGTCATACAAAATTATCTATCAGCGGACAAAAGTCACTTTTGTCATGACAAAATTCATTTTTGTTACACAGACTTGACTTTTGTTACCTTATTTGAAAATTGGGCGACAAAAGTCAATTTTGTATTCAAATTAGTTTAGTTTGGTTTCTGTGAACTAATTTGCATACAACATCGACTTTTGTTACACAAAATTGACTTTTGTGAGACAAAATTGACTTTTGTGAGACAAAATTGACTTTTGTCACAACAAAATTGACAAAATTGACTTTTGTCTCAACAAAATTGACTTTTGTCACAACAAAATTGACAAAATTGACTTTTGTCTCAACAAAATTGACAAAATTGACTTTTGTGAGACAAAATTGACCAATGTGAGACAAAATTGACTTTTGTTTCAACAAAATTGACTTTTGTTTCAACAAAATTGACAAAATTGAATTTTGTCTGAACAAAATTGACAAAATTGAATTTTGTCTCAACAAAATTGACAAAATTGAATTTTGTCTCAACAAAATTGAATTTTGTCTCATGAAAGTCAATTTTGTCTCACAAAAGTCAATTTTGTCTCATAAAAGTCAATTTTGTCGTCACAAAATTAAATTTTGTCGTCACAAAAATGACTTTTGTCTCAACAAAATTGACTTATGTCTCAACAAAATTGACAAAATTGACTTTTGTCTCAACAAAATTAACAAAATTGACTTTTGTCTCAACAAAATTGATTTTTGTCTCAACAAAATTGATTTTTGTCTCAACAAAATTGACAAAATTGACTTTTGTCTCAACAAAATTGACAAAATTTACTTTTGTCACAACAAAATTAACAAAATTTACTTTTGTCTCAATAAAATTGACAAAATTGACTTTTGTCTCACAAAAGTCAATGTTGTCTCACAAAAGTCAATGTTGTCTCACAAAAGTCAATGTTGTCTCACAAAAGTCAATTTTGTCTCACAAAAGTTAATTTTGTCTCCCAAAAGTCAATTTTGTCTCACAAAATTGAATCTTACCTCACACAATTGACTTTTGTGATTTAATTTCCATATCAGGTAACAAAAGTCAATTTTGTATGCAAATACATACCTTTTAGACAAAATTGACTTTTGTCATGACAAATATGAATTTTTATCAGAGCCCATGTCACATTAACTCTAATTAGTCACTTTTCTGCCTTCATTTATGAGCAGGGCCCATACTGCATTAATATCAATAAGTCAGTGTACTGAGGTCAACAATGAGCAGAGCCCAAGTCGCATTAATAACATTTAGTCACTTTTCTGCCTACAACAATGAACAGGGCCCATACTGCATTAAACAAAGTCATTGTACTGCGTTCAACAATGAGCAGAGCACATGATACTGCATTAATGAGTAATTAAAAACCAAAAAGAAAAATGTTAAACAAGTCAAACGAGAAAACAGTAGGCATAATTTATGTACATTTTTTTTTATATATAGTAATGCCGATTTAAGTGTATCAAACAGTTTAGGAAATATTTAAGACTGTAGATCTACATGTTCAAAGGATTTCCACTTGTAAAAAAAATTAATCTAAGCCATCGACTCTGATGGATTTAATCTAAAGTTATCGCGTCATCCGCCACAAAATTTGTCTTCTAACTCTCATATAGTGTATTTCATTTACACGTCAGCTGAGCCATCTAACACATAGTGTATAATTGTGTATAAATAGTGGTAGAATCTATAAAGTAAATAAAGATGAGGAATTTGCACTCATTGCCCTCGTGTGTATCTTGTGTGTAATAGCGCTAGTTGCGTCTTCAAAACGACTGCATGGTTATATAATTTATGTACATTAAAGCAGACACATGTAAAAAAAGGCCACGAATCAAATGTATGACATCAAATTATAAAAATATATAATCCTTTCAGTAATCTTATCTTATTATATCACCATCAGATTATCTTATTCTTAATGAGATAAATATCAATTAGAATAATTATACACCACAAAACATCAACTTTTTTTTTATATATATATAAATTCACCATACCAAGGTTAAAGCTTGACGAAATCTGCAAACCGCTGGAACCAGGTAGTGAATTCTTTGGATCAGTGGTTCTCCTTCTTTTAAATCGTGTTTTCCTTACAAGTGCATCTTGTGCTGTGTGGAATTCTAAACGGGGGCTCCTGGTGTGAAGACTTTGTTCTGCCATTAAATTGATCACCTATCAATGAGCCACTGACAAATTGGAAGCTGTCCCTGTCATTCGATCATTGTATAACTTTTATGGCGAAGATACATTATTAAATTGTTCTAATTATCTCACAAACATAAACATGTCGAAAGAAGCTGGATGTGTTCCTCGTGTTGATGGCATCGGATCGTGTGGTGACAGTTCGGTTTACCTTTTAATATCGTCGTTTACTGACCCTTGCAAATGAAAAACCTTTCTTGGAGAATTGTCTTGACTCTAGGATAGTTTCATTTCAAAATATAAGAATATGATATGCGGATGTCAAAGATTTTTTACGATTGCATTTTTTGAAACTTTTACATATCTACAAGATTGGCTAGTGCAATGTCATGCTGACGAGTCATGTGACGTTGATTGGCGGGAAACAAGAACCGGATCCGAATGAGGCAATAATCATGTCTCTTTAATTAAATTGGTTTATCTTATAGATAAGATAAACCGTAATATGTCATTAGCTAAAATGTTATATATATTGTGCACTAAAAAGTACTAACCCTACCACTGATATGCTATATACTAACGTTAACGAAACCGGGATAAGGTACCGGTACTTTATGTATCTCTAATACATATACTATTCAAATAAAATAATATAACACTAAAAAAAAACCAGGAAAAAAAACCTTCCAATTTTACATTGATTATTTCTGATTTATATATGTTCCGGACCATATGAGTATCTGGACCACACGCGTATGGTCATGACCATACGGTATTATACAATTATAGCCTTTGTATGAGGTCGATACGAGGTTATATCGACCCAAGAGAAGCATATCGACTGAGGACGAAGTTCGAGGTCGATATGCTTCTCTTGGTCGATTTAACCTCGTATCGACCTCAAACAAAGGCTACAATTGTTATATTATTAATCAAGAACTATTGCATGAACAATATATTGTTTTGCATGTCTTCAAAACCATTATTACTGTAAAATTTTAAAATGTTCATACGTTATTACAGAATCACAACAATCAATATATAGATGTTTGCTTGTTTAATTGAAACAATATATAACAATGAACAGATAAAGTAACAAGAAATTTACAACAAAAACATTTTGTATATGAAGCTATACCTTTGCAGGGTTGTTCATATATGGGTGAACATTGTAATTTATAATAACAGTTACATTGTTACAGTTATTAAGAAATGGCATTTTCATATCTGGTTGTGGTAGGTTTAAAATTTTTTGACTTGTCTTCAATGTCTCGGGTTTCGTTATATTTGTATTTAAGGGACCATTACCAATTTCTGTAAGAATTTCATCCAATTTGTTATTAGGCAAAATGTCATTCATTACAGTATCATTCTGTGAGTTTGATAAAAGCTCTAAATCAAAATTTGCATCACTCAATTCAACAGGAATATTTTCCACCTCTTCATTGGCTTCAACTGTAATTGTACTTTGAGACAAGCAAAGAAAATCTATATTAGATATACATGATTTCTTTCCACATGTTTTTGAGCTTAAAATTTCCGACATATGCCGTTTCTTTTTTTCACAAGTTTTTCCAGAGTAAGTTTTTAGAGATGTTTCTGACTTGTGTCCTGTAACTGTCATTATATGTCTGCTTGGAATATCCGCTTCGTCAAGAAGATGAACAGTTGTTGCTCGGCAGGAATGATTGGTATATATGTGAGAAAGATTTGCCATTTTGCTAATTTCATTCATGAATTGGCCAAGTCTATTATGACCTAGAGGTATATTGTCATAATAGTACACTCCTTCTTTAGCATGTTTAGGGTATGATCTTGCTTGTTGAAATAATTTTACACATTTAGGATTCAACCTTCTGATATACTTCACAAAAGACTTCACTGGACATCTTTCATCATCTGAAAAAAGCATGTTAAACATTTCTAAATAAAAATACTCCAGATAAAAGTCTTCTGTAGTCAAATAAGTTTTTTTCTTTATATGATCATAGAGTTTATACAATAATTTCTATTTTGTATAAACATTTTGTTTTTCGTATATTATCCCATGCATGTATTCATTGATATTTGACATATACATTGTACAACGTATTTACCAACTATAAATATCACATTTTCCTATTAAAGTTTGATTGTAATATGAAAAAATGGCAAAATAATATTATAAAAATGTCTGCCACTGTGGTTCAAAACACTTGATAAAAAAAAGGGATATGTAGCTATATTGGTTGATATTTTTTTACTCACTAATGGTTATTAATTATGAAATGAATTATTTATATTTGTATGCGTTTTAATCAGGTCAATAAATAGTGTGGTTCTGATAACTTAATAAAAAAGGTAGGTCAGTCCATTTGTTTTATTTTTATTTTTAAAAATGCAATAGTTTTATGACTTTAATATGCATAACATAACTTCTTATATGTATATTATATTAAATCAATGCAAAAAAAAATTAAAGGGTAGTTACTTTGTAGGTCAATATGTACATGTATATATAGATAACATTTACCTGTAATTTCATACATTCGTCCATCTGAGGATAATTCACTGTCTGACTGGTGGTTTTTTGTTTGCTCATCAATTACTTTGTAGGCATACAATTTGTCATCTGCACCACGTTTAACTGCAAAATGCTTTCTTGTAAGACTTGGCAGGTTTTCCCTCCCTCTACGACCAAAGTGCAGCACGATGTCAACAAATACCTAAAACATAGAAGAAATTTTAATTGAAGTGGACAGTATGCACACAATTAGATAGATACTAAAAACAAACACAATTTTCAATTTTATATGCAAATAATTAGCCATTTTCGCAATGAACACAAGATAAATATTTTATTGACATTGAATAATATTTGTATTTAATTTTGTTATACATCTAATTGTCACACTGACATGCTGTTCTTTTTTTTTTATAGATTGTTATAGATGATTGCGAAAATTTTCTTCTATAATATTAATATGCATGCGCAATATTAAGCATGTACATGAATAGGTCCATATATACGCATGGAACACCTAGTATGATTTTTTTTTTTGTATACAACCTCCTTTGTAGCGAAGTCATCCTTTAAAATTCACAATATGTTTATTTTTACACTGATAAGGCTTTATGCATGGAATTAAAAAAAATTGTCATACATTAAAGACCTGTTGGTGACCTTCTGCTGTTGTTTTTTTTATTTGGTCGGGTTGTTGTCTCTTTGAAAAAAGTAAAAACACAAATATACTGAACTCCGAGGAAAATTCAAAGAGGAAAATCAAAAATAAAAAGGCAAAATCAAAAGTCCAAACACATCTAACGAATGGATAACAACTGTCATATTCCTGACTTGGTACAGGCATTTTCTAATGTTGAACCTGGTTTTATAGCTAGCTAAACCTCTCACTTGTAAGACAGTCGCATCAAATTCCATTACATTGTCAACGATGTATGATCAAAACAAACATACTCAAAGATTAAAAATATCAAAAATAGGGGTACAACAGTCAATATTGTGTTATCACATGTTTGACACATTCCCCATTTCCATTCTCAATTTTATGAATTTTACATGTATATGGTATAAAAATTACCGTATACTGCAAAAGCTGTGCATCCTCCAGATTTTTACAACAATATGAGTACATCTTCTCAATATCACTCTCTTCTATGGAAGGGTGGTGTTCTATAGCAGCTAGCCCAAGGCGCTTCAGTTCCTTTGTCATACCCTTGAAGGATTTACAGGACTTTTTGAATATATCTTCATTGCAAATGTCTATGTCCCTACATTTCTGTATGTGTCTGTTTAGACCTTGTCTATAGGATTGCACAGTTGTCTTTTTATAGTGTTTCCCCTCTTTGCTTCTCATTTCCAAATAAAATGATGCCAATGAATCGTCCAGTTGCTCTATAGTGTACTGTCCGAATTCTATCGGCTTACTTTTCTCGGTCAAATATTCCCTGAATAGTTTAACTGCTGTGGTGTTCTGCCTTTTTGTGTTTTTTGTTTCTATATTTTCCATTATATTATCCCTATCGTCTTGTCCCAGGGACGCGAATCTACCTTCAGCCATCTGTTCCGCCATGATCGTCTGCAACTAATGCAACAGTCTAGCAGGAAGTCGTTTTGATTGGCCGAGAAGAACATGTGACGACAATTGGTTTTTTTTAAATGTATTTTTAGTAACATGCTGTATGCTCTGTGCAATATGCTGTTTCTGACCTACGAAACGCTAAATATAGCAGAATTAGCGTGCAGCCTGAGTAAATACAAATGAACATGTGACCAAGTCTTAACGAATCACGAATTGCTAAAATAATACGATTAATAATATATACTCATATGGTCCGACCATACGCGTATACTTGGACCGTACGCGTATGGTCGGGGTAATCAACACGTCTACTTTTAAACTCTTCATTAGGTATGACCCTTCTGGTTGTTACGTCACTAAAATGTCATTTTATTATATATTAAAAAAAACTTATTAAAAAAAACCTACATGTATGGTACCGTGTGAATGTCATTCTAAGTATACAAAAGCATAGAATACAATTAGCGATGAAAACTAAGATCAACTGACTGTGACATGGTCTATATTTAATGTTTATGTTGTGAATTAGTTATAGTTACTTTAAACTCTTTTATTTGTTTAACGTTTTACCGCCATTTACGTTACAATAGGCCCGCCACGTCGTCACTTGCCGACGTCTCTCTTGTATATCATAGACTAGTAAAGCATACGAAACATTGAAGACGCTTTTGTGTTTAATAGCCTTTATTATAGATACGTACACAACATTGGTGCCGTGACAAAAACAGAAGAATACGAAAGATGAGTACCGCGACGATGAAGACCAGGCCTCACGGTCATAAAATTTTCGAGCCTGATTTTTGTACTCAGACTCGAAAATCAACCAATCAAATTGCTGGATTTCATGTTTCGAGTATGATGTTTGTGCTCTGAGCACTGAGCAAAGTTTTATGCCTTCAGGTCCAGACGAGCTGGACATCGGGGAGTTCTTACAAAGTTACTGAAGAAAGTGGAACCGAGTTCCGAGGAACTTTTGCAGGAATATGACGTGAGTGAACTTTCAGCCATTCAAGGACTTATTGTTAAGAAAACAGGAAACGATTGATCAACTGAACGAGAAGATTGTGGAGGAACTATCGGAAGAGGAAGTGAGCGAAGAAATAGAGGAAGCCGACAGATACACATATGACATAGAAATGAGTGTAACTAAACTTTCAAAAATCATTACGGAATCGGAAATCACAGTCAAACAGTCAAGTAAGTCATTGCTAAACCCAAATGCACACGAGTTTATTAATTACACAAATCATCAAGAAAGTCAGCCACAGCCCAGTTTCATGCACGCAAATACATCAGCGTCCGTTTTTTCAAACTCCAGCATGTACCACAAACTTTCCAAATTAAATTTACCAACGTTCGGTGGGAATATGTTAGAATGGCAACCCTTTTGGGATTCGTTTAGTGCTGCCGTACACGATAACATGTCTTTAAACAATGTACAGAAATTTAATTACTTGAAATCTCAACTGTTCGGAGAAGCCACCCAATGCATAGCAGGTCTACAAATAACTAACACAAATTACGGACAAGCATTACATGTACTGAAACAAAGATTCGGTCATCCACATAAGAAAGTACAAATATAAATGCAGAGTTTAATCAGCCTTCCTAGTCCAACGTCAAATATTACACATTTAAAAAAATTCTACGACAGTATGGACAACTACATCCGTGGCCTTGAAAGTATAGGGGAGTCTCACGAATCGTTCGGAAGCCTTTTAGTCCCCATAATTTTAAATAAACTACCTGGGAATATACGAGAAACATGGTACGTGCCCACGGAGGCGACCACTGGAACTTGCCGACGTTACGGTAAGCTATTCAACATGAGATAACGATTAAGGAAGCGGGTCAGTCGGTAAACAGTAATGATATAGAGCCAAATTACACACCCACATCAGAATTCTTTACGGGTACAAATCGCAATTACGCAAATCAGAAAGGAAAAAGAGACATAACCAAGAAGCCGTGCGTCTTTTGTCAAGGAGTTCACGCCCCATTAGCTTGTAAAACTGTTACGGAAATTGAAGCTCGAAAACGCATTGTTAAGGAGAAACAGGCATGTTTCAATTGCTTAGGAAATCACAGAGTTGCCGATTGCAAATCCGATAAAACTTGAAAAAATTGTAATACTGTGGATTCATTTATTTTCGTGGATACAAATTTTCGTGGATAAAGGAACACTTGCATGTTCGTGGACATTTAATTTCGTGGTTTTGCCTAAATTCTTATACAAGTCTTTAGAAAATTTGTCATTCGTTGAACATATAATTTCGTGCTTCACCTATACACACGAAATCCACGAAAATTGGTATCCAACGAATAATAATGAATCCACAGTAAACGACACCATACCAGTATTTGTTCAAAGAATGAATCACACCTGTATACCAAGTCTAAAGATAGCAGTACATCAAAACCAGATACCGATGCCGCAGTCGCAAGCATGCATTCATCCACATCATCGGTAAGATCACAGGTATTGTTGAAAACCGCGATAGCACCTATCACGTATGACAAGACGCATTTTAACACCGCCAATATACTATTCGACTAAGGAGCCCAGCGAAGCTTTATCACTCAAGAGATGGTCGATTTATTGAATCTGAGACCACACAGGAAAGAAGCGATAACGATATCCGGTTTCGGTGAATCCAACAAGAAGATTAGAAATTTACAAATTGCTACTATCTATATAAAAGGTCTAACGAATACACTTGTCCCTATTGAAGTTCTTATAGTACCACAGATTGCTTATCCGATACATACTTACGCAAGGAACAAATCAAGTTTTCAGCATTTAAATGCATTGAAGTTAGCCCACCCAGCTTTACAGGACGAGGATTTTGATATATCAGTCTTAGTTGGCGCCGATTATTATTGGGATATAGTTGGAGAAAGAGTTATTAGAGGTTCCAGACCAACCGCTGCACAGTCCAAAGTTGGATACTTGCTATCAGGACCTATACAATTGAACACTAACAGTAATAATCAATCAACGTCATCGATTATGAACATTTGACCCCACACAGACTAGAGGAATGTGAAATACAAAAGTTTTGGGAAATCGAATCCATAGGAACAGAAACAGACAGCGAAGTGAAAGCGAAAACAGACTTACAAGAAATTACCACTTACCAAGAGAATAACATTCATTTAATAGACAATAGGTACATCGCCAAATTACCATAAAAACATGAACATCCGGAGTTGCCTAGCAACAAAACGATCGCCAGAAAAAGAGCATACAACGTAATAACCCGACTTGCTAAACAAACAGAAATGCTTAAGATATACGGTAACATTATCAACGACCAAGAAAATCGAGGTTTTATAGAGGAGGTTGAGACCCCGGATGAGACTACTAATCGAGTGCATTATATTCCGCATCACCCAGTGAAAAAAGATTTATCGACTACACCGATACGTATAGTATATGATTGCAGTTGTCGCAAAGATTCAGAATCACCCAGCTTAAATGATTGCCTCTCTTCTACACCGCCCCAGCTTAATAAGCTAACAGATATTCTTACGGGAAATACGACTTAACAACTGATATTGAGAAAGCATTCCTCCAGATTGGACTAGACGGAGAAGACCGCGATTCCATCCGATTTTTCTGGCTTAGAGACCCAAGCAACCCCAAGAGTGAACTTGACACTTATAGATTCAAGGTAATTTTATTCGGAGCGACATGTTCGCCATTTATTCTTAACGCTACATTATTGAAACATTTATCAACGGTTAAAAGTGCAACTGCTGAAATACTTAAGACAATGTACTTACAAGTGTTAATACGGAAGAAGCCGCCTTAAATTTCTTCGAAGAATCTAGAGAACTTATGACAAATGCATGATTTAATCTGAGAATATGGAAGTCAAATAGCAATCAACTTAGCAACGAAGCTACAAAGGCTTAATAAAAAAAACCGGATCGCTCCGCCCGCCAAAATGACATTACCAAAGCTAGAATTGATGGCTGCAGTAATAGGAGCTCGAAAGGCTAAAAACCTCACGAAAACCCTAAAACCACAACGCACAGTACTATGGAGTGACAGTCAGATCGTTCTGCACTGGATTTCGTCTTTAAAATCATTTGGAAGATTTGTTCAGGATCGTGTGATAGTATTAAAGAAACGACACAAAACTACGACTGGAAATACGTACAAACAGACTCAAATCCAGCCGACCTTCAAACTAGAGGAATATCATCAACGCAATTCAAAGAATCGACTTTGTGCAAGGACCGTCGTGGATATCGGATGAGAACAGTTGGCCTACACGGAACCCACAAGTTAAACAAGAGACTCTTTTGTTAACGACAACAGATGAGAGCGAAAAGACGAAACCGTGTGCTTTAAATGGAATTTCGAAAATAATTGACCTATCAAGTTTCTCGTCATTGAAGAAGTTACTACGAGTTACATGCTACGTGTTTAAATTTGTGAATATATGTAAAAGTAAGCGACCGTTTAACTTCAGGAAATATGCTAGACACGGAAAAGATATTACGAAAGATGAAATCGACCACGCAACTTGTACATGGATTACAGATATTCAAAATGTAAAATTCAGTAGTGAAAAGGAGCAACTCGTAAACCCGTCACGTGACAAGAATCTACCGTTAGTAAGGCAAATGCGCTTGTTCATAGATACAGACGGTGTCATTCGATGTGCCGGGCGCATACAAAATTCACAGTTAGACGACTCCGCGAAGTTTCCAGTGTTACTACCGAAGAAAAATCAATTTACGGACTTAGTTATATTGAACGCGCACCTGCAGATGTTACATTCTGGTGCTGGACAGACAATTACGCAGATCCGCCAATCATATTGGATACCTTCCATTGGACAATGCGTTAATCACATCGTACAGAAATGTGTAAAGTGCCGTAAAATGACCGGAAAAGCATTTCCACAGCAAATTTCGCCTCCAATACCAAAGGATAAAGTCACCGATATGATACCGTTTACGACAACTGGTGTTGATTCGCTGGACCACTATTCGTTAAAGATAATGGACTTTTTACAAAATCGTATATTTGCCTACTTACGTGTGCTTGTATTCGTGCCGTACACCTAGAACTTGTTACAGATATGACAATCGAATCATTCAAATAAGCGTTTAGAGGATTCGTTAGTAGAAGAGGAATTCCGAGTACTGTGTATTCCGACAATGCACCAACCTTTGTTTCCGCCTCACATGACATTCCGAAGGAAATGAACATTCAAATTAATTGGAAATTTATCCCGAAAGCTGCACCGTGGTAATGTGGATGGTGGGAGAGACTAGTTGGAATTACGAAAACCACATTGAAAAAAGTGCTCGGAAGATCACAAATAAATTCTGACGTATTACGAACAACTTTGATAGAAATTGAACGTGTAATCAACGATCGTCCGATTACATATGTGTCGTCCGACATCCGAGATCCAGAGCCGCTAACGCCGTCACATCTACTGCAGGGAAGAAGATTATCGTAAGACAACAATTCTGATTCAGAGGACAATAATTTGAATTTAGATTTCACAGAGGCAAACAAAGGTTTTAACCATAAAGTAACTTTGATTGATCACTTTACAAAACGATGGAGAATGGAATACCACACCGGATTACGAGAATTTCATCGCGTCGCCGGAGACCAAAGCGCACATGTGAAAATCGGTTCCGTCGTACAAATCATGGACAATTCACCGAGAATGATGTGGAAACTAGCAGTTACAGAAGATTTGATCACCGGAAAATATGACGTCGTAAGAGCAGTCAAACTTCGGACATCAAATGGACTGATTACCACGAGACCAATTGTGAAACTGGTGCCATTGGAAATATGAACTTTAATTGTTTAAAGGTATTTTTTCAATACCCTTTTTTATAAACAATACATGAACAGTAATTGCTTTTTGCGGCTTCCAGAATGTTGTGAATTAGTTATAGTTACTTTAAACTCTTTTATTTGTTTAACGTTTTACCGCCATTTACGTAACAATAGGCCCGCAACGTTGTCACTTGCCGACGTCTCTCTTGTGTATCATAGACTAGTACAGTAAAGCATACGAAACATTGAAGACGCTTTTGTGTTTAATCGCCTTTATTATAGATACGTACAAAACAGTTTATGTAGCTTTTGAAATGTAAAATTAATACATTTTGTTTGCATACACATTTGTTTTAAAGATGAAGGTTATTGTATTATATCTATTGTATATTTGAAAAAGTACCTATATGGTCCAAATACTCATATGGTCCGGCCCGTAAATAACCAAAGTTAAACGAGTATAATACTCATATTGTCATGACCATAAGAGTATGGACCAAATACTCATATGGTCCGGAACATATAAAACACATACTGATATGGCAGGTGATACACACCAAACAGGGTGTGTAAATCATAACATATAACAGATAAGCAGTATTGCGCAATAACAAGAGCTTTTCAATTGCACAGTATTGCGCAATATAACAGTATTGTGCAGTAGCAAGATATCTTTAATTGCATAGTATTGCAAAATAGCAAAAAATCTTCAATGCACAGTATTGTGCAATTGCAAAAAATAAATAATTGCTCAGTATCATATGCAATAGCAGAAATTTTCGATTTTTACAGTTTTGCGCAATAGTGATAAATCTTCAATTGCACAGAAATGCGTAATAGCAAGAAATCTTTAAGTGCTCAATATTGCGCATTTTCACAGTATTGCGCAATATCAAATGATTGTGCAATAGCGCAGTATTACGCAATATCAAGAAATCTTCGATTGCGCAATAGCATGAAATATTCAATTGCACAGTCTTGCGTAATAGCAAGAAATCTTCAAGTGCTCAATATTGCGCAATATCACAGTATTGTGCAATATCAAATGATTGTGCAATATCAAATGATTGTGCAATAGCGCAGTATTGCGCAATATCAAGAAATCTTCGATTGCGCAGTATTGCGCAATAGCATGAAATCTTCAATTGCACAGTTTTGCACAATAGCAAGAAATATTCAACTGAAAATAAATACAAATCTTTTTAACAAAATTCAATGGGATCAATTTAAAGTCTAATTTTTGGGGGTTTTAACCTTATATCACTATTTTGGTTATTGGGACCCTTTTTAAATTGGTCTACATTGAGGTCCAAATGGTTCAAAATTATGCTGTGTTTGACTTCATCAAATATGAATTATTGTGCCTCTATTATGTGCATAGTCTTATTGTGCATTTATTTTCGGCCCTTTTTTCACATAAGTCCATATTTAGGTTTGAAGGGTCCAAAATTAATTTTTTGCCACATATACATTTTTGGTGTTTTTATATGGTGCATTTATACATGTTGTTAAGATTTTGGATATCAGACCATAATAGGTAAATTAAATGTTCCATTTCAAATTTTTAATATCTTTGACCACATTTATTTTGTATCAGTAACCTATATTGGGTCATAAAAAGAGTGTTTTCTTTGCCCTAAACCTACCTACACAGAAATGTTATTTATTGTCTTTTGAGAATAGTCATTTTCTTTTATCAGTTAGAGACGAAAACTAAAATATATCTTACATTTCAATTTTTTTGCTACCTACCTACCCACAGTCTCTACTTTTGGGTAGGGTTTGGACAAACTAAGATATTTTTAAGTTTTGCCTTATGTCAAAAATGTAATTACAATCCAAATTCAGACAGTATCAAGCTTGAATATTGTGTCCAAACTTGCCAAACTGTCAATGGTTTGATCTCTGAGGTTTTATCAGGCTGCTCTCGTTGAAACATTTTATTCTATTTAAATATAAACAGTCGAAATGTGCTAGAAGAATCTTTACGTCTACAGAAGTCGAAATGAATTAGTTTGTCTTCCGTAAGACATTCGTCTATTACCATAGCATAAGTCATCTATACAGTCCGCCAAAAGTTAAGCACCACCGAAATATAACTAGCAATATTTTTTTAACTATTGCAAAATAAATATAAATTTTTGGTGTTATGAATTACCTTTAACATACACTAAGAAAATTCATTACGACCAAAAAGATTGAATTCAAATAAACCAGTCAAGCAACCTTTTATCAAAGATCATCTGTGCGTTTACAAATACACTGTTTCTCCAGGTGGTCGTGTTAGTGTTCGTACATTGGTCCGTCGATTTCATAGAGGCAAACGAAGAGCAAGTCGTGGTGTATAGAGACCTGTACATTCAAGCAGGCTCTCTACCGGTAGGTTTAAATGGGAGAATGACCATCTATGCTTGAACATAAGAAACTTACAAAACACTCATTGGTCAGATGGGAGTCAACTTCCTTTACTGCCAGTAGACGCCATAAAACGAATTTCGAAGGGGGAAAACGGCCTATGACCAAAAACAATATTTGCACAAGGAATACATTCATTGCTGGTTGTGTTCCAGTACGGGGTTTGCTTCTTATACCGTTATAAGCTGGGTATGCATATTATGCAGGGTAACATAAACGGACAGACATACAGAGATTTGGTGCCTTAACACATTGTAGTCCGTCATTTTATTAATCTCCCACTTGAGTCAACATTGTCAAGACCCTTGTACCTGAATAACAACGCTACACCACACAGAGCAAGAATTTTAACCGAGTCCAAAGAGCAACCAGCCATTAACACTAATTTTTGGCTTTCCTTGACTCCATACATAAACCCTATCAAACATGTCTGAGATGCCATTGTCGGAAATCTCAATCGCAGAGATTCACCTTTACAAAAGTTTGTCGATTTAAATGTGGCATTTGTTGTTTAATGCAACAGATTTCCCAATCTAAAGTTTTGAAGGCTTGTATCGAGAAAGATACGTCGTGTTATGAAACTGTACCGGAAATGAGGTTGTAACACATGCTATTGACTCAAATATTGACATTAAATTTGCCGAACATACCAAAGATTATGTGTAGAAAATTTTAATGATATTGGGTGATTAATTGTTGTAAAAAAACTAAATCACAGTGAAACTTAAATTCCATTTCTAAATTGTGTAATTTACACTATTTCTATGAACGAAAAACCTACATGCATAGAACCTTCATAAGTGACCAAAATTATATTTGTGGTTGGTTTATGGTATACATAAGCAAAATTGCTATATGATTGTTTTCTATTTTTCGAGGAATAATTGATTTTTTAAATTTGAAAAAAAATCGATGCAATAAAAGTAGGTGGTGCTTAACTTTTGGCGGACTGTATATTATGAGAAATCTATGGGTGATCATGATCGATCTGACCTTTTCTTATTGACTGAACGTGTTGTCTTTAGTTCTCCGAGCCAACTTATCTCATATTATTTTTCTCTTAATTACTCTTTTTAAGGCAATCCGAGGAATTTCAGAAGAATTGTTCCAAGAATGTAAATCAATACAAGACACTGGTCTAGATCTTCTAAACAAAGATATAAAACTACGCGTTGAAATGTCATTTAAAGAATTGAAAGACTTTAAACAGTTATATGAGAAACTATCGAATGAATGGAAAACACTAAAAAAGAAAAAAAGCAACCCGATTCCTCCAAAATTGAGAGGTAAGTTAATCTAATATGTTTACGAAATCTGAAATTTGATATATTTTAAAATAGTATGAACGATTTTGTGGTTTCCGTCCTCAGATGACACAGTTTCTATCTCTTTTAAAACGATTTTAAAAGATTTATTACCACTGATTATGAAGTATGTAGCTTCTCATTTTTAAATGAACAATTTTACTTTTTAAATTGTTATTTGTATGGAGAGTTGTCTCATTGGCACTCACACCACATCTTCCTATATCAATTTATAATAAGAGCAACAATTTTATTCTCGACCTATACAAAAATGTCCTTACTTTGCGGGAAAAACATAACAACAATCAGTTTTGTAATAAAATGTGCAACGGGTTTTCATAAGTCTTCAAAGTAGTACAATTCATTGAACATTAGCTATGTCCTTGTAGCTGATTGTATTGAAAATGCCTAAAATATTTAACACTAAAAGTCATTTTTGCAGTAAGAGATGATTCTAAGCACTATAGCCTAGTTGACCGTGCGGGCAAAATTGCATGTTTTGAATAGACAAAATATATTTTTTGAAGATATAAATATAAGAGAACTTGTGCAAACTGTTCACTCTATTGTGATCAAGATATACGATATATTTGGTGGAAAGTAATCCAAAGGCAACTTGTGTAAGTTATTGCCATTGAAACGTTTTAATTTAAGTTACTCAATTATTATGTCAACTTGGTACAGACCTGTTTGGTCTTTTACAAAATGATGAATGACCGTGAAAAACATCAACCGGAAGAGTGGATCGAAATTAGCACTTTGTTCATGACAAGTACATAGTGATAAAGACCACATATTTTTCGATATGCATACATAAACCTAACATTTGAGACCAGAAGTTGCTAATTATCTGACTTATTTTAGGCAAAAGTATTTAAAAACCATACATTTTGGAATCAGTGTAAATAAACCCGGCATTTGAGACCGGAAGCGACATTCAATAAACTGGAAGTAGCAAATTATCTTCCATATTTCAGCCAAACGTATATAGGAACCATATATCTATTTGAAATCAGTACGAAGAAACATAATTAGTAACTTTTAGTAAACCAGAAGCTGCTTCTTATCAATAATTTAGAAATTTAATGTGGAAAGACCTTTATTTGATTTCTGAACAATTGGTTTTAGATTTGCTGCATGTATTGTATCATTAATAAGTATTTGGACTTACAGTCTTATACATTAAACTAGGTCTCGTATTGTATCTGAATGATCTGAAATGATTAAAGTTTTCTTTTATAGTTAGAATTAAAAAGCAGTTAAACGATTGGAGACAGGACGATAAAAAATATTTCGTAAGTACCAAAGGATCAGCTATTGTCCTAGAAACGATACAAAAACAGTCTTGTGTAGCTATTACTGGAAGTTTTGGAATGGGCAAAACTGCAATCCTCCATCACGTCGCTTTACTGATGTATTCAGAAGGTTATATTGTCGTTCCTGTAACAGATGCAGTGGAAATAAAAAAATATCGGCATTCTACAGAGAAGAATTTATTTGTAGTGGATAATATTTTCGGCAAATGCGATTTTGATGAAGAAGAACTTAAAGCTTGGGACAGGTGTGGTGTTGAGTTTGATGACAAATGTAAATTACTTGTATCGTGTCAACTACAAGTTTATAATGCATTCCGATATGACACATCCAATGACATACATTTTTATGAATGTAATTTGCTATCAGATGAACTATGTCTGTCTCTAAATGAGAGGCAATCAATTGCAGAAAAATATCGTGTTAACATATATGAAATTATGGATTATATTGAATTGTACAACTGCTTTCCCCTTTTGTGTAAGCATTTTACCAAACCAATTTCTACAAATAAGCATTTTACCAAACCAATTTCTACAAATAAGCATTTTACCAAACCGATTACTACAAATGCAAAAGTCTTTTTTGAGAATCCATTTGATGTGTTTGAAGCAGAGTTTGAAAAATTACAGACTCTAGATGCCAATGGTAAAGTCTGTGCTTTATTAACCTTATTGATGTTTGATAATCATGTTCCCGAAGTTATGATCACTGGAGATATTGACTTGAATGTTAAAGTCGTAATATCAAACACAAGTAAAGTCTGTAAATTAAAAACTAAAGATTTATATCTGACAGTCAAAAATGAACTTGAAACTTTAATCGATACATTTATCGTGAAGAAGAAAGGTATTTACCATGCTCTCAACGAAAGCATTTTTAATTTTCTAATACTTTATTTTGGCGGGTCGATGACAGAATCACTAGTAAAGTTTGCAAGTCTCTCCTTCATTGAAAAAAGATTTCAGTTTTCCAACCCGTCAATGAATAAGGACGATTATCATATTCCTTTATACTCTAAAGGCGTACAAGTTTCAATATCAACTAAATTTTATTTTCATATTTGGGATAAAGTAGGAAAAAATGCAATAATTCTAAGTAGCAAAACATATCGCAAATTGTATGTAAATCGACTTCTTACGGACTGGTCGAAGGGTTATTTAGAGCAGGTTTTCCGAAATCCAAATGCATTTCATAAATATTTCTTTGAATACCTAAATTGTATGGATGTAACTGAATCGACGCAGCTTTTTGAAAAAACAGATATGAATGTTGGCTCGACAGCCCTCATATCTTTTTTAAAATATTTTACACAAGTAGAACAAAGTTGTATAGGTCCGGCAAATTACTGTAAGTGGTTAATTGAACATGGTTGCCGTATAAATAAAGCAGATTTTCAAGGTGCGACCCCAATTTTCTATGCGGCATTAAGCTTTGGCACAAACACGATAGAATATCTGTTGAATAATGGAGCCGATTCAAATATTTGTGCAAATAACGGCTATTCGCCATTAATTGTCGCATGTAAGAGAGGTCATAGTGGAGTAACAAATGCTTTGCTTCGATTCGGAGCTGACAGCAATACATTAACGAAAGAAGGGGATTCACCGTTGCATGTTGCATGTTTGGATGGAAATACTTCTATTGTAACCAAATTACTTCAATACAACGCTGAAGTAAATAAACAAGATTTCCAAGGATGTACTCCCTTATATGTTTCTTGTCTGTATGGGCATAGTACAATTGTCAAAATCTTGCTTCAAAACGGAGCTGACAGTGAAATGTCTAATAGATCAGGGTATTCACCGTTGGATGCTGCATGTTATATAAATAATACTTCTGTTTTGAACGAATTACTGAAACACAAGGCTGATGTATTTAAAAAGAATGCAGACGGGCAAACGCCATTCGAACTCGCTTGTTTATTATGTCATCATGATGTTATACAATAATTGATCAGACATTCCTATACCACTTGAAAGGAAATGGTGTTTTTTTTTGTTTTTTTTGTTTGTTTTTTTTTTATCTTTGTAACCTTTATAATTATCATTTGAGATCACATTGATTCACAGTATCACTTTCTAGTAAAACTAACCACAAACAGTATCATTATTTGGTTATGCTCAATATAACTAAAATAAACTACTAATTTTATAAGTTTATGTCTTTCTTTGCTTTTTAAAATTGAGAATGGAAATAAGGAATATGGCAAAGAGACAACAACTCGACCGAAGAGCAGATAACAGCGGAAGGCCATCAATGGGTATTCAATGTAGCAAGAAACTCCCGCACGAGGAGGCGAAAATATACTCCGAAATATACACATGAAACAAAAATTATAGTATCGAAGCAGTTCTAATTGACATAGTTCTTTTGTTTGTTGGTACTTAAAATTGATCTAAAAGATAGAAGTAAAAAGTAAAATCACAAAAATACTGAACTCAGAGAAAATCCAATCGGAAAGTCCATAATCACAAAGCAAAATCAAATGACAAAACACATCAAAAACGAATGGACATGAACTGTCATATTCCTGACTTGGTACAATCTTTTCAAATGTAGAAAATGGTGGATTGAACCTGGTTTTACAGCGCTAAACCTCTAACTTGTACGACAGTCGCTTCACATTAAATAATATTGAAAATGATGCATGAACAAACCAAACAGACACAATCGGTACACATGTCACATATAAAGGTAAAAAGTCTTATTCGGTATGTCATATTCCTGAAAAGGGAACGGGATTGTAGTTATGATATAAGGAATATATCCGATATAATCTATATTACAGGTATTCCAAGACAGTGAACAAACTCGTGATGGCGTCCGTACAATTTACGAAGTGATTATTTAAGCTTCCCAAAACATCGCTATTGGGAAGCCGAAATCATCTCTGTCGTCGTTAAGTTGTTTTTTTCAACCGACCCTCACAGTCAATTTCTAGATATGAATCCTAATCAAGTGGCAAAATCAAGTGCTCAAAGACCCGAAACCAAGGAACAACAACTGTTATATTCCTGAATTGGTACAGGCATTTCCTATGTAGAAAATTGTGGATAACTCCTGGTTTTAAAGCGCTAAACCTCTCACTTTGATGACAGTCTCATCAAATTCTGTTATATTTACAATGATGCGGGCACTAAACAGACATAATACATAAAATAGTTAAATATGGGTACATCAGTCATCATCGTGTAACAATTTTAAAAGGAACAATTTAATAGAACAAAAAAAACATCTATCTACCAACACATTCTTTGATTCGCGTGTCTGACGTCAGAAAATCTTATACGTCACATTTTGTCGTTCAATGTATATACAAACAATTTAAAAATTTTCACATGGGCAATGTTAGCAGTCAGGGTTAAAAAATGAAAGTATGTAAGAATCAATTTCAGAAATAGACCGAGATTTTAAATAGTCCAAAAGTTATATAGAATTTATAAGAATTTACAATAGTTAATTCCACCACGCGATTGAATAATTTTGACGTTCGTGGTTCAACGTATTTTCTAATTCATAATAAAAAAATATATTATAATGACATATAATCTTTTAAAGTACAGAGTCACGTTATAATAACCAAAACAATACAAAAAGTCGCATATACGAAACACACCAGCATACAAACACGTTGACGGGATGTTTATGTACCGAGCCACGCCACGTAAAACGGATATTACATAATATAATCCAACAGTAAAATCAATATTAATAATAGAACAAAGGCAAACGGAAGAACAATATAACACAGTGTTAGGATGATAAACAGCATCAGTACGCAGAATCTATACATCAAGACCATCATGTATTATTTGTGAAGTTGATACGGAATATATATCAACAAGGTCTTGATACCTTTCGATGAACTTTTTTAGAAAAAGGTCGAGACTGGTTCATCAACTTTCTACTCAGACACTGATGACGTTTTAAAAAGTTTTAGTAGGAGCTCTATGCTCTTGAATATCGAAAAAGTTGGGAAATATATATCCCATATGCAGGTGAAGTTGGTATATTGCTACTAAGGTGGGGGAAGATTTATAATTTCAAAATAAAAATCGTCTCGTTTGTCATAGATTCTGTTACTGAGATGACTGTGTAAGTCAAATTCGAGATATAAGTCTAAAAATGAGACAGAGGAAGCCGTGTCTGTTGTTTCTTTAATTTCTAGTTCTGAGGGGTATATTAATGGAACCCAATCAGAAAAGTTCGGATTGGTTATGGAAAGAATATCATCGATATATCTGAAAGTGAAATTAAATAATCTGGTTTCTTTGAACCTCTTGTTTTGACAAGTGTCTGAATGAACTCCGATTCATATGAAAATAAGAAGAGGTCGACAAGAAGAGGCGCACAGTTTGTTCCCATAGCAATGCCGACAATTTGTTGGAAAAGTTTACCTCAAAACGCAACAAATATGTTGTCGATAAGAAACTCCAGCATACTGACCACTTGTTCTTCTTTGTAGCAGGTTTTACCTTTATGTTTGTCACTATTAATGAAATATGCCTTATGATATCCCAAAGTAATTAATTTATAGCGTATACTACCATTTTTATGTTGAAAGACATTGTAGATTATATCTTTTAGGCGAATTTTTAATTTCACATGGGGAATGGTGGTATACAGGGTTGAAAGATCAAAAGTTTTGATAGAACTAATTTCAGAAAAAGACCGAGATTTATGGTAAATACCACTACGCGAGTAAACAGTTTCACAATATGTCTGAAGACCCTCTTTCACTTCGGACAGAATTGAGTCAATCTAATGGACAATTCGTTAGTGGAACATGAAGATGAACAAGCAATATACCATTAATTGTAAGGAATTTTATGAAGCGTGGTATCCAATACAAACAAGGTAAGTCCTCCGATTTGGTGTTCAATGTAATGTTTTTTGAAGCCATGAAGGACTTATGATTTGCTAAAATCTCATCCTTGTCAAATGATTTGTCTTTGTATGTGGGATTACCCGAGTGTTCATTTACCTAATTCTTTTACAAGACATTCGTAGTAATACGATTTACATACAAAGACAAAACTATTTGAAGCTTTGTCCGCAGGAACAGCAACATACTTATTATGAAGTGATGATAGACATTTCATGGCCTCTTTGTCTCTGAAAATGGACTTTGGTCGATCGTTCACACAGTTTTTCAACTTGTGCATGCGGCGTTTTATCAGAGACCTGATAGTTTTAACCCACTCTGACAGAATGTCAAGTTCAACTTCTTCTCGCTTAGCCCATGGTCTGGCGTAGTCCTCAATGGAATCCATAATTATTTTGAAGTTATGGTTTCAATTGATGTGTTTGGGTTCTCTAAACTTAGGACCATGAGGAATCACCTTTCGGAGATTTTCATGTTGAATTATGTTAAGATCCCCAGTAATAACGTGACCAGAGGGGCTGTTATTGTAAGGGGAGTGGGAACAGTCACATGTCGGAGGGTTTTTTATGTTTTGTTCTAAGTCAAGGTCCTGCAATGCTTGTTTATAGTTAAATATTTTAGGTGTAATACCGCCAAATCAGGGTACGTCACATCCGGTTGTATACGAAAGTAGGTCGAAAAAATATTCCCTTGAATTTGACCGTTGTAGGTAATAGACCACTTTCGAGTTCATCCGTCACCGGCAAAAACTCGTCAATTATGCACGCCTTTATGACGTCATTTACCAGATAGAGGGGCTCGCCTGTATCCCTGCACTATTTACGTTCATCAAGCGTCTTGGTGATCGTCTTTGTGCAGGATAAACTAGAAATAATGGTTGCTCTGTAGGTACTTACTGACAATTCCCTAATGACAGCAGTGTTGATTGTCAATTTTGAGAATTCAATTTGCCGAATAATTCGTACAATATAGAATTATAGTTTTCCAACCACTCGCTCAACATTGGAAGGAAGTGACGACGCCCCTAAACGCACAATTGACGGTGATAAAGGCGCGTATAATTGACGAGTTTTTTCCGGTGACGGATGAACTCGAAAGTGGTCTATTGATCCTACGTTTTATTGCAGTAAAACTATTTCTGTGTAATAAACATATATCTTTTTCAAAACACCATTATTTTTTATTTGTGATTTCTATAGAAAATTTTGTAATTTTGATGTTACATGGTGACTAAACCTTGTACACAGATAGACTAAGGGGAGAAATTTGATTGGTTAACTTCCAATGATGGTTATTATCTTATATGCAATGAAATGTTATGTGATTTTTTTTTCTATAAAACTGGACAGGATAAAACTTTACTCATGCCAAGTATTTCTTTATTTAAACCAAACTTAAATTCTGCACATTTTTTTGAAACGTGCAAATTTAACAAAGACTAATAGGGGAAAATCAATAGTGGTATTTCACCTAATATGGGAAGCTGTACATGCACCTATGGCCTTGTGAGTAATCGCATGTGTTTAAATATCTTGCTATTTAAGTGAAATAATACAAAAAATGAAATATTCTGAGTGGATTGAGTCTCCAAAACATCTACTTTATGTGAAAATTGTCTTGAAATAGGACTGTACCATGAATATTCAGTTGACAGAACAAGCCATACTAAGTGCATATATTTAATTTTTTTTGGGGGGTTGTGCTTTTTCTCCTTATTTCTTATATTTTGCTATGATATAACATTTTCCTAGGAAATACTTAAATAAATATATAGTTATAAGTAGATGAAATTAGTTTTAATGCTGTAACGACAAGTTATTCACTAAAAGAGAAGCCTTAAAGTTTTATGTCCCTCTTTGGAACGCGGCGTAAATTTAATTTATACATAAGGACTTATTGAAACCTCCTTGGAGACAGTAAACTTTTATATGGATTGGTCATTCTGCTAAAATGCTTCAATTACTCATTTCTTATAACATTTCTACCATAAATGAGTGAAAGTTACCCCATTAATTTTATTTATTGGCCTGAAAAGTTGAAATTTTGAGGAAATGAGAGGTATAAATTGACCCAAAGAGACCTTATAAAGAAGACAAAGAGGTTCATTAGTGGTATTTATCTTCCTAAAAATATCTTGTGTATCATATTCAACTGTTTGTAGGCAGATAAGATAGATATTTGATCATTTACTGGTCCACACTCTATTCTATCTTGATGCGACTTGTTTGGATTTGTCGAAGAAATTTTGCTTGGCGGCAGTTCGTCGAACGACACCATGAACAACATTGTAATGTCCTGATTAATATTCATATTTTCCATTTTTTAGACACTTTTCTTTTATTGAAAGGAAGTCCTCATGGTGTTTAGTTGCTGTATGATCAATTATTACAATTTCATAATCAGACTCCTCCTCACAGTTGTACATTGTAGTATTTAGTCATTATCGGTTGCCATTTCTTCAACAATAAAATAAAAAATACAAGATACAAGACAACAAGTTAATGAAATATCTAAGATGTATACTCTTTTAAAAACCAACATATATCTCATCTTATACAATATATGTATGTACGTCTCAATTCGAATTGTCTATGCTTATGTTCCGGACCATATGAGTATTTGGACCATACGCGTATGGTCACGACCATATGTGTATACTCATATGGTCACGACCATATGTGTATACTCATCTGGTCAAATTGTACGCGTATGGTCGGACCATAGGATACATGTAGATATAGGAAGATGTGGTATGAGTGCCAATGAGACAACTCTCCATCCAAATTACAATTTAATAAAAGTAAACCATTATAGCTCAAGTTACGGCCTTCAACACGGGGTCTTGGCTCACACCGAACAATAAGCTATTAAGGGCCCAAAAAATAACTAGTCCAAAACCATTCAAACGGGAAAACTAACGGTCTAATCTATATAAAAAAACTGAGAAACACGTATAAATTATATAAACAAACGACAACTACAGTAACTGTACATCAGATGCGTATAATAATATACTCATTTGGTTATTAACGAACCGGACCATATGAGTATTGGGACCATATAGGTACATTGTATACATTAAAAACGATTCAATAATACAATAAACTTATATATAGCAATGACGGCTACATGAAATGTATTAATTCTATAGTTCAAATGCTACTCAAAACAGCACAAGTTATAAGTTGAAACCAATGGTCTTTAAACTAATTGTCTTAATCTGGGTGTATCTGTTTTCTGTCCGTCTATAGTATCAATTAGACTCTTTATCGTATCGACTTTTTTGTCAATAAAACAGTTGAACTCTTGTTTAACAGATATAGGAAGATGTGGTATAAGTGCCAATGAGACAACTCTCCATCCAACAAACAATTAATAAAAGTAAACAGTTAACAGTAACAGCTCATTAAGACATTTTTGGAAGTTAATTTCCAAGTCGACATTTTGCGGTTCAGTAATAGTTATCCCACGAGGTCCAAATACCTATATGGTCCGGAACACTCACATTAGATTGTTGACATCACGGACCTATACTGTACATGCAATTTATAAGATGGGAGAAAAAGAATATATACAAATGAACGATACTTGTTTATAAAATGCAAGTGTTGATTAACCATGTGCCTTGAAAGTACTTAATTTGAGCCTTTATTTTATAGTTCGTAAACGTATAGAACGTAAATGCATAACATTTTTAGCTATAAGAAATGTGTATAATCACTCGATAAAAAAGGACACCCTCGAAAAGCCCGGACTGCTCTCGAAAAAAACCCGGACATGAAAAACTGAATTTTGTCTCAAAATGTCATTTTCAATGCAATAACAATAGTTTTTGTAAAGTGTCTGTATATCTACGAATATATAGATTCCATGTATGCATTTCCGTCGACATTTGCATTGGTATGCGTAAGAAAATTAATTTATTCGGTATTTTGGAATAAAAGCATTTTAAGGCTTAATTTAATTTTTTAAACGAAAATAATTGTCAGAAGGATACTTACTATCTTTATATCTCAAATACTAACATATCATGTATAAACTCAAGCTTTGATATCACGTCTTGTTAGAAAAGAAGTCCGTTTGTTTACATTTTTGACATTTTACACTTCAGCGCGGTCTTTTTAGCACATATATATTGCATAATGTTTATATTGACATGGTAGTGAGTCTACGTATACTGAGAATTTATTGAACGTTTTTTGCACGGAACGTCATTGTAACGTTTTTTTGCACGGAACGTCATTGTAACGTAATATATTATAATTTTATTTTCCATTGCCTGTTTAGCATTGTGGTGTTTTTTATCATTTGACCAGAGCTCTGGCATTTGTGTAATGATATATTTTTTGGGGATAATTTTTTTTATAATTTCTTTTTAAAGGTAATAAATCAACAAGAAACTTTAAAAAGTTTGACTCCCATCAAAGTTTTGTAAACCATGTACTGATCTCAAAGTCGTCGAAGCTTTTGATGAATAATTAGTTTTCTATAATACCGAACCTTTTGACTTTGGAACCTAGTAACATATATGTGCAGGGCCGTAAATTACATGGAGGCATGTAGGCAGTTGCCTCCTATTACGGGCTGACCCCCCCCCCCCAAAAAAAAACGAAAAAAAAACCCAGAAAATAAAAAAAAAATGGTTAAAATCATGCATTATTTTAATAGCACCGGTTATTAATTTAACCAACAAGGTGATTAATCATAATTGCAGGGTGTGTTAGATATTTAAATCTGGTGAATATCGCTGAATGGTACCCAACTCCTTTGCACACGTAAAAATTTCCCGCCAATTTTGTAGCACGGAATTTTCATGTGTCTCATTCGCGGGCATGATAAAAATCCTGCTGTCTCGCCATATCAGATTGAGGAGCAAATTGCGAGGTTGATTGAAACTGGACCACTGGTTCTGATGTTGCGCAACATTAAATTAAATTTAACAACTAGAAGAATCGTCATAATTGTGCATAGACTAACCAACTTGTTAATAACGTAAGTATAACTGTGAATTTTATGTCAAGAGCCGAGGTTCCATGACACCTCAGTTTAGTTGATATAATTTATAATAACCAGTCCTGATCAATGTCGGGTGATTTTTTCTAGACATTTCCAAAAGACAGCCTGTACGTTGTCACTTGTTTTTAAAGTCCCCCGTTAATTCCGTCATTATATATTTAACATCCTGCACATTTTCCGCAAACCGATATTTAAAATAAACTCCTACCCAAACAAAATGAGTTTGTCGCTTGTATGAATTTTATTGCTATGTGAACACAGTTGCTGATCCGGGGTTTGGGTCAGGAAGTTGGACCCACTTTTTATTTTGACAACCGATGTATTCATTTCGTATGGCAACATTTTGTTGAACCCCCCCCCCCTTTTCTTTGCAGGAATATATTGCATGTGTTGGAATTCCCCCTTTTCAAATAGATCCACCCCTATTACATGTCATTGAAGGCCCGACATATAATAAAAAACTAGAAATTAAACAATTGGAAATTGTATTGCAGGTCAAAACGCCAAACAAGTAACAAGCAAAGAAGTTTTGATTCTTACTTTAAAGTTGCTCGACAAGCGAGAAATGAAGAAACGGTAGACATCGATGAAAATTCAGTAGCTATTAATCCATCCCCAAATGAATCAGTGATCGAAGCAGAACCTGCGCTAGCATGCAGTGAAAACACGCCTTCGACATCTTCTGAGATACTATTATAACCAATCGATTACAGTATTCTCGTCCAATTCAACAAGCGCTCTCTATCAGATGAAGGTCGACTGAAACTACTAAAGACCAAATGGATACCATCGTCTAATTCTTATATATATCCTAAAAATAACCAAAATCGTCGCTACAACAAATCATGGGAAAATGACTATTCCTGGCTACGATATTCTCCTTCACAAGATGGTGCTTACTGTTCTCTATGTATTGCTTTTCAGGATCACCCTAGTGAAAATCCACAATACAATGAATTTGTTACCATACCTTACAATGACTGGAAAAACGCATAAGGAGAGAAGAGAGGTCGTCTTGCGCTCCATTCCAATAGCGAGCGTCACCTGAAAGCTCTTGAAAAAAGTGGTCTCCTACTATCGGTTTCGGATCAGAGAAGGTCATCTATAATCCAGTCTATTAGCAAAACATACAGTGACAAGGTTAAAAAAATTGAGCTAGTCTTTTATCTCTGATAGACGTAATAATCAACCTAGGTAAACGGAATATAGCATTACGGGGGAATAAGAACAAAGAAATTTCAGAGGAAGATGGAAATTTCATGTTTTTTGTGAATTGGAAATCTTTTTTTGACTTTGTCCTTAAGGAACATATTAAACAGAACTGTTCTTATGGGAAATACTTGTCCCCATTGGCTCAGAATGAATTCATACATTGTTGCGAATTGGAAATTAGAAGTAAAATTTTAATCAGATGTAATCAATCTAATTTCTTCAGTGTGATGGCAGACGAATGCGCAGACTGCTCGAACCAAGCGCAGCTTTCTTTGTTGTCTCTTTTGTCTCTGCGTGCGTTTTAACAAGCTCTACAAAACCTCACAAAGAGACAACAACCCGACCATAGAGCAGACAACTGTATTGAATATTTTTAGGCGCTTAATTACTAGTATTGAAATGTAACAAAATTCTAACAAGTGGTGGATTCTGGGGAATTTTTACACTAGAAAATAGTTCTAAATCTTTGAAAACAGAAGTCACTAAATATTTTTCACTGTACAGTCGCTCGTCGGTAAACAACTTTCGACTGTATTATCACTTGGAGCAGTTCTTTAATGTCGCTTGGGAGCAGAGTAATGATTTTGGCTACAGTATTCATGAGAAACCTCGATTTTAGTTCAAATGTATATAGAAAAAGGAAATTTACAAATCAAATATCTTTAAATAAAAATGTATAGCCAATGGGATATTTATAAATATATACATTGACCTGATAAACTTCTTTATATATTTATATAATATCATCAGCTGTAGTGTTCCTATAAATTATTGAATTGACTTCAAAGTAAGTTATAATCGAGACGTCCTTATTATTTGCATTCACAGAATTGCGCACTGACACACACGTAAGATCTATATCAAGGGGTACAATCAAAATCACGTGATGGATATACATACACCGGAAGTAACAGTCGAGCAGATCGCTTGAAAGGTAAGTAGTCGTATTTACTTGTTTATATCAATAAAATTTAATAAATTAGGTAGTTCACCATATGTCGAATACTATCTAGTTTTGAAATACACAATTATCCTTGCTGGATTTTGACAGGACGGAATAGCCGATTTTCACAAATGATACCACACACACCCCATTAATTTAACAGATAACACACACACGCACAAACCGAAAGTGTGTACAAAGTTTCAAGCAAAGTCAAATGATGTATTTTACTACATTATACTAAAAACATAAGAACAATTTAATATAAGCCTTAACATATATTACATTTTAATTAAAAAGCAATCTCTCATCGCTTTAATTTTCTTATATGTCGCTTGGTGTGTCTTACAAAACCTGGTAAGAGGTCTTAAAAATTTATATAAGTGAACTCGGAATGGTGTTCTGTTCGACAAATCATTTTGCAGCTTTCACGACCTTGATTGTTTATCGAATGTTAATCGAAAGGGCTTAATGCATTTGTATAATGAAGGGCGAACAGGTTTGATTAACATACAGAACCGAAATCATCTCATTTGCATATCAATATAAATACATAAATTTCAGTTTTCCTACCGTAAAAGGGCTTTATAGTCAGTCATAGTCGTTAACCTCTCCCGAAGTAGTAACTCACGCATGACACCAACATATCTTAAAACAGAAGCGATGAGAGAAAAGTTTTTAAATAGATTATATCTATTGTTAGATTATTTATATTTTTCTTATATTCATTTTAAAAAAATCAATTTTCTTTCTATTTATTTATAGAATATGCCACATTTGTGCAAGCACTGTGGAAAGAAATTTAAAGGTCGAAGTTGTTTACGACAACATGAGATGAGGCATGAAGGACAGGGGCCATATTCATGTAATGAATGCAAGCTTGTTTTTTTTAACAAGTCAAACTTTACTTCCCATTTGGTAAGCGAAAAACACAAATACCATATAAAGCTATTCATATGTAAAACGTGTGGCAAGTCATTTGCAACAGATGCCTATCTGAAGAACCGCTGCCTGTATGAGGACAAGGGAGGCGATCACAAATGTACCCAATGTGAAGCTACATATAGTCGTGCATCCCATCTGAAAGACCACATGGATATGCACACAGGGATAAAATCCAACATTTGCAAGATATGCAGAAAAGCATACCACTTCAGAAGCAGTCTTTCGAGGCATACATGTAGCAAAACCCACGAAGTTGCTGAAGGTCTTAGTTACGAATGTGATATTTGTAACATGGCCTGCACACAAAAACGGTATCTCCAGGAGCAGAAGAAGGCACACAACACAGAATCAGCCAAATGCACTTTTTGCAGTAAAGTTTTCAAATCAAAAAGATATCTTCAAGGACATGTAGAAAGACATCATGAAAAGAACAAAAGTTCATGAATACTTTATACATCAAAATTATTCTATATTGTTATTACTTGTTATACATTTTGACAATATTTTATTTTATTTTTAATTGTATGTTTTTAAATTTGTTGAATTTTATACACATGTTAATTGACATAACTAGAGAAATGATGAACTTTTATTGTTATCACTTTTTTAGCTCACCTGGCCTAAAAGGCCATGTGAGCTTTTCTCATCACTTGGCGTCCGCCGTCGTCGTTAACAATTTTTCAAACATCTTCTCCTCTAAAACTACCGAATGGATTTGAATGAAACTTAGCATGATTGTTCCTTAGATTATCCTGCACAAAGTGTGTGCTTCGATTTTTGATCCGTCAAAAAACATGGCCACCGTTACTTAAAATAGAACATAGAGGTCAAATGCAGTTTTTGGCTTATATCTCAAAAACCAAAGCATTTAGAGCAAATCTGACATGGGGTAAAAATGTTCATTAGGTCAAGATCTATAAGCCTTGAAATTTTCAGATGAATCAAACAAACCATTGTTGGGTTGCTGCCACTTAATTGGTAATTTTAAGGAAATTTTGCAGTTTTTGGTCATTATCTTGAATATTATTATAGATAAAGATAAAATAAACAGCAAAAATGATCAGCAAAGTAAGATTTACAAATAAGTTAATATGACCAAAATTGTCAATTAACCCCTTAAGGGGTTATTGTCCTTTAATGACAATTTTTCACAATTTGTTCATTATATTTGCTAACTTTAAAAAAATCTTCTCCACTGAAACTACTGAATGGATTTGGATGAAACTTAGCATGATTGTTCCTTAGATTATCCTGCACAAAGTGTGTGCTTCGATTTTTGATCCGTCAAAAAAAATGGCCGCCGTTACTATAAATAGAACATAGGGGTCAAATGCAGTTTTTGGCTTATATCTCAAAAACGAAAGCATTTAGAGCAAATCTGACATGGGGTAAAAATGTTTATTAGGTCAAGATCTATCAGCCCTGAAATTTTCAGATGAATCAAACAAACCATTGTTGGGTTGCTGCCACTTAATTGGTAATTTTAAGGAAATTTTGCAGTTTTTGGTCATTATCTTGAATATTATTATAGATAAAGATAAAATGTAAACAGCAAAAATGATCAGCAAAGTAAGATCTACAAATAAGTTAATATGACCAAAATTGTCAATTGACCCCTTAAGGGGTTATTGTCCTTGAATGACAATTTTTCACAATTTGTTCATCATATTTGCTTACTTTAAAAAATCTTCTCCTCTAAAACTACTGAACCAAATTCAACCAAACTTCAACTGAATGATCAGTAGGGTGTATAAAAATAAAGTTTGTGCTTTATTTTTTATTTCGTCAAAAAACATGGCCGTCATGGCTAAAAATAGAACACAGGGTAAAATGCCGTTTTTGGCTTATATCTCAAAAACTCCAGCATTTAGAGCAAATAAGACTAGAAGTTAAAGTATTTATTAGGTCAAGGTCTACCTGTCCTGAAATTTTCAGCCGAATTGGGTAACTGGTTTTTCAGGTATAATGCCCCTGAATTGATGATTTTTAAGAAATTTTGCAGTTTTTGGTTATTATCTTGAATATTATTATAGATACAGATAAACTGTTAATAGAAAAATGTTAAGCAAAGTAAGATCTACAAATAAGTCAATTTGACCAAAATTGTCAATTGACCCCTTAAGGAGTTATTGCCCTTTAAAGACTTTTTTTCACAATGTGTTCATCATGTTGACTTACTTTAAAAAATCTTCTCCTTTGAAACTGCTGTATCAATTTCAGCCAAACTTAGGCTAAATGAGTTTCAGAGTATCTAGTATAAATTTTATATTTCATTTCCTTGTATGTCAGAAACATAGCTCCTATGGTTAAATAGAACATAGGAGAAAATGATTTTTTTTTTGCTTTTGAAGAAAATAGGACGATTCAAAGAACATTTAAATAAATTGAAAAGCCAAAATAATCATTGATGAGAGATTTAACCAAAAAAATTAAGGTGAGCGATTCAGGCTCTTGAGAGCCTCTTGCTTCTATTTATTTGTACAATTATCTGCAAATTTATTTATAAAATGAACACCAATGGTTGTAAATTTGTTATGAAAATAAATAAAATTGAAATAGACATAAACGTTTTTAAAAATACTTAACCTTCATGTGAATAATCCTTTAACTGTATACCTATCATAGCTCCCTTATTGTCTGGTCTTGGACTTAGGTAAAGTGTGCTGAAATTTGTTTATACGGTTGCCACATGTTTAAACAACGGAATAATTAATATATAGATTCTACCACTGCATCAAGCGTGATACGGTATTTATCCACTCGAGACAGTTAAATTTTCAAGTTTAAAACACGAGGCTTGCCGAGTGTTTTAAATATTTAAAATTTATTAATGTCAAGAGTGGATAAATATCGTATTACACGAGATATAGTGGTGGAATCTGTTTCTCTAATAATTTTTGATTTTATTAGTTGTTCTGTATTCGAATCTTGGAGAAAAAATATCTTATCTGCCATTTGTTTAAGTTCGAACACTAGCTTTGATCGTTCGCCTTTTTTTAGCCTGGAGAGTACAGTACTCTTCCTCATACCCCAGCAAATCGATATCTCCACTGTCCATAGTAAGTCCTTGCTTCAGTTTTTTCCCACCAAACGTCAGACATGCCGATGTATCTTGTAATGCATGAGACACTGTGTTCATTACATCTTGATATATTCCAGGTGTTTTTGGATTAGCACTGTCGTTTCCATAATTACTATATTCTCTGAGAACATCAATGGTTGGGACTACAAAATAAATGTCCGACAAATGAGGAGCAAATAACCCCCTAGTTGTGTCGCCATCTAAAATTTGGGAAATGTTTTTGGAACCCGTCATGAATCTTATAAAGTTTCCTCCAAAAATTCTCCATCCAAGCTCCCAAAACTGCTTCGTTTGATCAAAATATCTCATGTTTGTTGGTGTTGTATTATCATACCATCAAACCATTTCAACCCATAGCAAAAACGCTATGTTATGAAGGGGAAATACCCCCGATGCTGCTTGCCTAAAAAATTGTGGAATGGTCTTTTCCAAACCCTCCAACGCAAGGTTATGTAACACCGTCGGTGCTAGTTGAATCATTTCATCAATGTATTTCTTCCCATCAGCTTCTGTAATCATCTAAAGTTAGTTCATTGTCGATGTTATTTTTTTTCTCTCTCCTCGCTTAATTGATTGCTGATGCTTTCACTTATTGTTAGTTCGTTGGCATTGGTACATGTTTTGTAAAGAACTCTGCTGTTTGTAAATAAGGTTGCGGTTTCCAAAAGTGACCAAGCTGAAGCACCTGTTTCAGTGACTTTAAGTTCTTTTCGCTTTGGTGATGTAGATGGGAATTTTCCTTGTTCTGATATATTAGACCTTTGCAGCTCATCAGACTCTGATTTTGATTTATCCCTCTTCTTTTCTTTTTGTTTAAATGAAGCTTTGATTTTTTTCTGGTCATTGTATGTCCTAAAATTAAAAAAAAAAAACATTTTACAGAATGCGTAAAGGCATGGCATGATCCAATCACAAGTCGCACAAATGTTGCCGCAAATACTAGCCAAAATTTCATTATTTATAAGATATAAACTTAAATAATGAATGGTTTAGACTATAAACCCATGAAGACAACCACTTAGTACGAACTGCATGTCATGATGATTGTTTGTTTTTACGTTCTTTGCGATTAGCTTAAATAATGTGTGTGTGTTATCCGTTGTTGTTTTCGGTGTGTGTGGTATCATTTTTGAAAATTGAATTTTCGACAATAAACCAAGCGTTTATCGTAAAAAAATTATTGTATAAATCAATAGTAGAGGTGTTGAATTGAGACATGCATTTATTTTGCCAAACAAATCATAAAGAAAACAATTTTATGAAATTTTGATTAAAAATATTCAAAGTGTGTGGTTATCCGTTGAAAAAATATTGAGTGTGTGTGTTATCCGTCGAAATTTTTTGCAATAACTGCACGCTTTCTAGCAAAAACAATTGTGTATTTTAAAACTACATACTCTCCGACATTCGGTGTGCCAACGTATTAATCAAAATGTAATTGATATAAACAAGAAAATGCAACTACTAACCTTTCAAGCGGCGAGTTCGACTGTAACTTCCGGTGTGTGTATATCCATCACGTGATTTTGATTGTACCCCTTGTATATTATTATTAACAAACTTCATGTAGCTGACAAATACAAACACAAGGAAAAAAAATGTAAGTTTTGTAATTAGTTTGTTTATTAATGGAGAAAACATAAAATGAACTTAATTGTTAAAACTTCGTGTTTCATTTCTGCAATGCATAGCGCGGTTTGTTCGACTTGCTATGGCATTGGTAAATTCTTTTTTTAACTGATTTTATGATGATACAAAGCATGTTAAAGCATCAATCAATTTGGAGTTCCATTTTTCATATAATAAGATACGTAGAATTGTTCCAAAATTTATCAATAAAAAGTAAACAGACAACCCATCGTTATGAAGACAAACAAAAAACCCTCCCTTATCAAATTTAAACAAGGTATATAATTTCTTTCCCAATAATTTTGGGATTGCTTCCTACTGAGAGTGGTTTTTGAAATCAAGCGCTGGAGATAAAAAAAAAAAAAAGAAGTCCACAGCAATTAATTTTAAGTCCGGCGCTGCAGATTTCAAATCCATCCACTGCTAAAGATTTAAAATCAAGCAATTGAGATACAGAGTCGTGCGCTGTGTAGATATAAAGTCGACCACTGGATTTGTTACATCCCGAGCGCTTGAGCTGAAAATCTTAAGTGTTACATGCATCTTACATGTATAGTAAGTCTAAAATATTCCTTAACAATTCAACTAAACATTTTTGTCGTTAGATTAATTCTACACGCAAGACTTTTTGTGAAAATGGCTACTTTAAGATTTATGACGCTTGACTTCAAAACCACAACCTTTTTTGTATGAGATAAATATCATAATGCATGTCTTAATTATTAGGATCGAAATCAAATAAAATTGAAAAACTTAGTTTCTTTAAGTTTAAAGCGCGAGTATGTCTCTTTCCCTTTTTCAGCACTTTAGATTAGTATATAGATCTAAAATGTATTAGCGTTAAGCGCTAGATATATATATATACATGTATAAGTATAGTATTAAAAATATACAGCGCTTGAATTGACATTGACAGTGATGCCGTGGGTCAGGAACAAGTAGTGGAGGTCGCAATATGGAGGCCGCCATCTTGGTTTTGGTAAGTTGTTTTTGGTTTGTTGACTATTTTGGATTTTACTTCTTCACAACGGCTGCTTTCAGGGCCAGTTTGGTCAGCTTGGCAGCCCGCTAGCCTCGATGATTGAGTACTGGAAGATGATCTCGGACGTAGTTCATGCATTATTTTTGTATTATTTGATAACCAATCACATTCACGTTGCATGTTTGCACGCGTACGACAATGGTTATGTATTAGTGAATTGTAAGGGCGATGCAACATGCGAGGTCAGTGCGCGATCACGTGACATTATTATTCGTAAACAAACATGCTCCCCGTGTAACACGTGTCTGAATTATCCTTTCAAAGTGTTATGAATCTTTCAATCACTATTTTATGATATATTTCTATTTGTTTTTAGGTTTGCATATCAGTAGTACAAGTGAATTAGAAATAGTTCTGAGTTGTGTTTTTTTTTTTTTTATAGAATTAGAAGGTATAAGTCTACATAAGTTATATTTAACCAGAGACATATAATACAAGAGATTGGCAACTCGGCGAAATCCCGTGATTTCACTCGGCCAGATTTAAATCTCGCGAGATTTCTGTGGTTAATAAAGTCTTTATCAAAGTATTAAAGGTACTCGAAGAAATGGTGAAGTTGAAGCATGAATTAACTGTTTCAGTGTTAAATTTAACATAATTAATTGAATAATTTTAGTTCATACGTAATAATATGTATTTCAATGTCATTGTATTATATGTCTCTGATTCAACTAAAAAGATGACTCCACTTTCCCTCTATATTTAAAACCCGCTTACTAATTTAAACAGCATTTGCTCCCCTTGAACGCTTATTTGCCCCTTCCCCGTCATATCCCTTTAAATTTGTGCAAAAGTCATACTTTTAGTCCATTTACATTAACGGCTGATTTGTGATTTTACCATCTCAACTGCAATTTTCTTATTGAACACATTTGACCATTCAGTATGAGTTCCCATGTTTTTATATGAAGGAGGTTTTAGGTCATGTTTTCCTAAACACCTTATTGCTATGTGTCTATCTGGATTGTTAAAACCACAAAATCAGATAGTGATGAATATGCAAGTTTTCAACAATCCCGGAAAATACACCTTATCGCTATTTAGTACAATCTGGGAAAAACAGTCGTATGTACAACTTCCTGTTTGGGTCATGTGGTCGAAAATAGAGGTGTTTTAGTAGAGAGATGAGGAAGGAAAAACTTTAGAAAGCGATCATCAAGAAACTTTAATAGAGTATGATCCACTTTTTTCGAAATTAAAATTGAAGTAAAAAATTATTTTGTTTAAAGTATTTACAGTAAGTTAAAACGGGTCTCATTAAAAAGTATTGTGCATGGTGAATTGTTTCAACGGCCCCCAGATAGCGTCAACTGGATGAAAAAGTTGTGTTATTTTAGAACTTATCCGGTATCGAATAAATAGCGATTAGGTGTATTGACATCCATGAAAAAATATAGGAAGTTGAAGATACATGTAACTCCCCTTTAGGTTTTGTTAAATATTGGATATGACATTAAGAAGTTATAAAACTTTATTCTTTGAATATGTTTCTAGCGTAACATGTACGCTTAGTACTGCTTTTTTATACGTCCATTAAAGACGGGACGTATTATGGTATACAAATGTCCGGTGTCCGTCTGTCTGTCGGGCGTAAACATGTCGCACCGTAACTTGAGAACGACTTATCCAAATTTCACGAAACTTAATATAGTTGTTTCTTATGATGGTCAAATGATCTGTATACTTTTTGGTGAAAATAAGATTAAAACTTTTTGAGTTACGGCACATTGTAACTTAAACAGGGGTGTGTTTTTTTCACATGTCGCACCGTATCTCAAAAACAATTCTTGATTATGACTTAACACTTTAAACACTTCTTAGTTATATTAATCTTAAGGGGGTAGACCTTGGTCCAGGGAGATAACTCTTTGATTCAGTGATGCGGTTGTAATAGTCAAGTTTTATTAATGTATTTTAAGCATTTACCTGAAACAGATTGAAAATAATCTATGTATCCAAGAAGCTTAGAACGTATTTATGAAAATGGTTGACACAAACGTACTGATGATTTTAAGAGTTATTTCCCTTAACCTAGGTCTACCACCTTAATATCTGTATACTTTTTGGTGATGATTCAAAATTTCATATTTGAGTTATTGAGTATTTTGTAAAAAAAAAAGGAGGGGAACCATTTTGGTCACGGAAATTCCAAAATATGGCATCAGTAAGGAGAATTGCAAATAATGTGAATACACAGAACCCCCATTCAAATTTTCTTTAGCTATAAGTATTTATCTTTTTCTATTTTATATGTACAGTACTAACAGTATTCCATTTTTCTATAATTTCGATTAAAATGTGCCAAAATCTGAGTTCAATAGGTCGAATGCCCCAAATAAACATTCCCTGATTGGTTGAAGTACTCTGGCGTCGATGTAAAGCAAAGCAAGCCTTGATGTAAGCACACGCTTCACATGAATAAGGAGAGTTTTACAAATTATTTGAATACATATCCCCTCAATCCAATTTATGTATTGCTGAAAATAAACAAGTGTTCATTATTTTCTGTTTTGATTCTGCTAACACAGTGGTGGATCCAGAGGGGGGGGTTCCGGGGGTGCGCATCCCCCCTTTATTTTGGCCGATCAATGCATTTGAATCGGAACATATGTTTTGCACCCCCCTTTGCCCTGGGCTAGCACCCCCCCTTTCGAAAATTCCTGCATCCGCCACTGTAACACCATTCCATTTTTGCATGAACCCCCTGAGGGGTTCATGCTTATATATTGGTGAGTTTTGAATGTGTATATGGGCCACTCGATATCTCTCGGCCGGAAGTCAGAATAAATTTCTCGGAACGTCTCGAAATTTTTCGGTCATTTATACAGATCTAAACAGGTTGTTATCTACGTCTTTGATATGGTCCCTTGATGGCCCTTGACGAAGCAATTATATTTGTTTTAAAACGACCACTGTATACTGTGTGTATCTGGGTCAATTATAACGTTGTCTCGATAACATGTAAACTAATTATGTTTGAAGATTTATCCACGGGATACTGACAGTGTATTTCATCATAGACTTACGTGGAGAACATTCTGGTTATTCTATTTATATTAGATCGGAAAACAGAAAGATGATTTTCTAATCAAACTTATTTAATTCAATCGGAATGAAAGAAATATCTACCAAATTAATATACTGTATTTATGTTTCTGAAGAAACTAACAATGATTGAAATCAGAATATTTTCAGAGCTACAACTAAGGAATAGATATTTTATATGCCAAGATACTCGGCTTTGATATTTTTAAATATTTATTTGTAAAGGAAACATACAAATAAGATTTAAATAAATTCTTGAATCCTACAAAAAAAAATGTTTACAAACAATAATTATTATATTTCTACGTTTATTATTTCATCCCGTTTTAATATTTAATAGGTTTTATTAGTAATTATTTATTTTTTTGTATTGTAATATATCCATAAAACGGAAAGTAAGATGAATTTATTAAATATTTAAATTTCAAACGGTCGTAAATAAAAATACTTGTGTGTTCTCAATAATAGATTACATAAAGCATTATTTCAAATCTTTGCAGCTCACAACAACCGTAAAAAATAATTTACAATAATCACAACAAAATTTAATTACAACCATAATGTTGATTATTTTATACTGTTTTAGTATGGATTTAGTAGTCTTTTCGAAATTTAAGATCTAATTGTCTCTTTGATACATTCCCCATTTCCATTCTCAATTTTATTTGCTTATATTTTGTATAGTAATATATTCACATATATAGTGGAATGTTATGATTTAGATTCATTCGATAAATACAATGTCCATCCGCAAATATTTGACGTTCGTGTTTATTGATATTATATAGTATATATCTAAAAGAATTTGGAAAAGATTACTAACAGGAACGTTAGTTAATTGTAAAATTGTGATTCAATTTTTCAAAGTTTAACCTTATAGCATCTACATATTTTTACTATGGTACGGTTTTAAAAATTGTGTTCATTGTGTTGAACAACTAGTCTACACGTCTTGATTTGTTCACTTTATAAATCACATGTCAAAGGCCAATGTCAATGAATCCGAAGTCAAAAAATTTAATGTAGGCCGTTTTACATTCGAATTCAACTATGATATTAAGATATGTGATAACGCAAATGCGTATTCTTTTCCTGAGTATCAGTGAGATGCTTTCTATTTACTATTTCGTGCGCTAAAATACAACTTGCATGCAATACTATTAAGTTCACTCGTGAAAGCTTATTTTCGTTTTTGTTATCTTAATTCAGAACACGACAGAAAGAGCTTTACATGTGACTTCCAAGCATGGTCATCATAACTAACGGTATTCTGACCTCGAGATGTTTCTCTTTTGTTTCTTTTTTGAGTCACTGTCCTATTATAAACTTTGACATTTTCGAAACGTTATATAAGGATTGTCTACCCAAAGAATAGATTCCTTAACTTTGTAATGTATTTAGCCTTTTAACTTTTTTCATTAGAGCGTCACTGATGCTTTTGTTTACAGACTTAACTCGTGTCTGGTGTACATCATTTTAATTCTGGTATATTTTTATAACTACATACCTTTTTATATAAATTGGTTATTTTGAAAGTGTATACAGGTAGTCATAAACTTCTGAACTAAGAAATTCTTCAGCAATACTAAGTTTCCCTGTATAATGTTTGAATTGATTTTAAAAGTAAAATCAGGAAATCCTTTAGATTTGAGATGTTTCATGGGACCAAAAAAAGTCTCTTCACAAGAGGTCCCAATCAATTGCATGTCACAGGTTTCACCGCATAAAACATCTACCATGAGTAAAGACAGCTTCAAATACGAGTTGGTCATAAAGGCATTCATGTAGGAAACAAAATATAAAGATATGATATATAAAATAAATGCATCCAGAATTCCAGATTATAAAGCAAAGTGAGAACATAAATTTATACTACGATATGTTTGTGCAATTTGCATAAGTCATCTGGTTAGGAGAAATGACAATTTGCCAAATGCTTATAATTGGAAAAATTATGCACATTCCCAAGTAATAAATAAAATAATTGAGCTTCAAAATGACTATTCAAATCGGGCCATAAAAGCTGTAAACATATACTTTCAACTAGCATCTTCTATTTACAGTCAGTTATTTCAATACAAAAGCAAACACAAATTCAGCAACGATCTTTTGGTGACACGGTAGTCACCGGTCTTAGGTTCATGTATTGCTTTTCTTTTTTTAAAGAAAGCAACTTGTTTTCTATAATTCCAATTTAAATATGTGAAACCCCGCAATAAAAATAGATGGCCTCAATGGTAAACATAACTCTAAAATTTTCCGTTAATATGTTAACATCTTGAACTTCGACCTTTGGTTCAAAGGTTTTAATAAACCGAATCACAAATGTAATCCTTATGAAGTGTACAGGCAATTTTGTTTACAGAAATATATACATTAACGTAAGGGTACCAAAATAGACCACTTTCGAGTTCATCCGTCACCGGAAAAAACTCGTCAATTATACGCGCCTTTATCACCGTCATCTGTGCGTTTAGGGGCGTCGTCACTTCCTTACAATGTTGAGCGAGTGGTTGGAAAATTATAATTTTATATTGTACGAATTATTCGGCAAATTGAATTCTGAAAATAGACAATCAACACTGCTGTCATTAGTGAATTGTCAGTAAGTACCTACAGAGCAACAATTATTTCTAGTTTATTCTGCACAAAAACGATCACTTAGACGCTTGATGAACGTAAATAGTGCAGGGATACAGGCGAGCCCCTCTATCTGGTAAATGACGTCATAAAGGCGTGCATAATTGACGAGTTTTTGCCGGTGACGGATGAACTCGAAAGTGGTCTATTGCACCGAGTACCCGAATTGCACCTATTTAGAAAAAATAGCAACAAAAATCTTACAAGATTTCCTAGAGGCTAAACAATTTGTATTTTTAAGATTTGATACTATGCACGTCTTTCAACATAGGTAAACATATTTAGATATACACAAAACTTTCATAGTATTTATCAACAGATGGACTGTTGACTGAAAAAGCAAAATGTACGAAAACGTCACCATGCGACGTCATCAAAACGTCATCTTTTTAAAATTAGCAAATACAATCTTATTAGAAGTATCCATTTGGTTAAATATGAAGAGTAAGCATGGACAAATATCCAATTCTTCAAAATATTTGAAGAAATTAAACAAAAGCTCAGTTATTAGACTTTTGACGACGTGAATTTAAGCATGGATGCAATTTGGGTACTCTTCATTACAGAATCATGGATAGTTTGGAGGTTGATTCAAATCCATTTTTTAATGACTCAATTAGGATTAAAAATTAAATTGGTGTACCTATACAATAAAGAAGGATAGGGCTACAAAATAAACACAGAATGGACATTTTTTCTTAATCATAAAAAAACATAGGTGAAAAAAATGTCAAAATAGGTGCAATTTGGGTACCCTCACGTTACACACTTTATCAGTAAAATATTGTCATGCTTTTGCATTTCACATTTTTTAAATGCTGAACTGTAATCAAACTAAATTCTATACAAATTTTACTACGTAAAGCAATAGGGGTATGAATACTTTAAGCGTCAATTTACCCAGAACATCGCCATCATCAAAATTATTTATCGTTATCATTGTGAAATCTTACTTACATAGGGGTTATTAATGTAGAGTAATTTTGGTAAGTATGTCTTATTATAATGTTCTCGAGATGTGCTTCGCTAGACATTTGACGGTCAGTTTAATCCCATTTATCTCAATATTATCCCCGATGACAGAAATGTCAATCCGACCTTATTAAATCTATTCTATGCAGTAATTCTGTATTACTGTAAATTCAGAAATTAATGCGAGGTTTTTATTATTGCGAAAAATGCGACAGAGTTGTAAACGCAATAATTTAAACTCGCATTTTGAAATATTTTATATGAATTTAACAGGATTTTTCTCAAAATCGCAATAATTTCTGAATTTACAGTATTTGATAATCAATCACATTCACGTTACATATTTGCATGATAAACCTTGGGTTCTGTATTTAAAGTGAACTGTAGTGTATATGCAAGATCAATGCGTCAGTGCACCGTTCCTGTTCGGAGTTGTGATTTCTATACAGTTTTAGAAGGTAAGTCTAAATAAGTCATTATTTATGAATGGGATGGGAGTGGTCCTGATCCCAAAATCCTGAAATGAAACATGAAATCCCGAAGTCACAAATTTTAAAAAATAATCAAATCTTCCATCCTGAAATTTTAAATAGACATCCCGTATCCAGAAAGGGTCAATAGAACATGGGTTTTTAGGTCAGGTTTGTTTGCATGAAATCTCTAGTAAAAAAATCCTAGTGATAGAAAGATAAACAGATAAGCAACTGCCTAGGGCAAAATAAGGAAGGGGGGAAAGCCAGTATTAGTACTATTTTGCAGAACGATAAACAGATGAGTAGACAGACCCAGGGGATGGGAAACTTTAGTTGATTATATATGAAATCATTTGAAGCATGATGGGAGTTGGCAACCCTCTGGTCAGTCAGAGTCCCCCCTTTATGGAAAGTTCTGGATCCGCCACTGATATTTGCAGGTTTTCTTTGCAAAAATACCTTAAGATATCACCAACTCTGGCTGAGCACACAGTTTGATTCATTTCAGCTCATTAGCCGAGCTCATTGGCTAAAAATTTTCATTACAGTTCACTGGCAAATATTTTATTATATTCATGTGTAGATACATGTAATCTGATAATCTATACATGTGTGTGAGGAGAAATTAATAATTAGCTGGCTTTCGTCTTTAAAAAATGTCATAGGCCAAGTTATGGAGGTGAAAAGGCCATTAACAGAACGATGAACAGATGATCAGGTTTTCTTCGTATACAAATTTATGTAGATCCCTTGAAATTTCCCTCACTTAAGACACAAATTGATTAACATTAGCTCATTAACTGCACTCACTCACCATTAAGTTCATAGCAGCTCACTAGCTCATATGTAGAAAAGCTGATAACATGTACATACATGAGGGAGTTAATGCCCTTTACTGTAGGGCATCAAACAGTCATTCTCAGGCTATTGTTAGTTTCAAATTGGTAAAAATTTAACTGCATGTTTAAAATAATTAGCATTACGATTATTTTTGGAAAACAAATAGTGTGATTTGTCAAATTCAGCTGATTTTTTAATCGTCTGGAAAAAAGTGTACATTTTATGAGGGGGGATAGGAGGGGTCCTGATCCCGAAATCCCAGACTTAAAAAAACGAAATCCCAAGGTCCCAAATTCAAATAAAGTAAATCCCGACCTCCTGAAATCTGAAAAAAAGGATTCCCAGATCCCGAAAGGGTCAATCCCGAAATCCTGAGCTTAAAAACACCGATCCTGGAGTCCCGATAAAGGTCCTATCCCCCCTATTTTATGGTCATTTCTAAGAATTACTGTTTAATCTTCATTTGGCAAGAATACTTCAATAAGATACCCCCCATTACTACCCTCATACATGTATATGGACAGATCATATGTTATCCTATGTCATTTGAAATTGTGATGCCCCCCTTTTCCCCTTAAATAAGGTGATTTTGCACCATTGTGTCTATGATTATTCTCTCAAACTTATTTCAGAGTCTACATTTATTGAATAAAAACTAAACATTAACACAAAAGGGAGAAATATTCATTGTATTTCAAACATTTTTTTTAAATGAGGGGGCCACTATACTTTTAATAATAAAGAAGATATAAGTCCTGGAATTTAACAAAATTAATGGCAATTTTTTTATTAGATAATACCAGTATAGTTCGTAGGAAAAGTTTCTTCATTGAAAAGAAAAATACTGATGTGCCCTTATTTACTAAGAAGTGGTTTTTACAACAAAAGAAAAGCTTTTATCACATGAAATTGATCCCTCATTTCATGTGTAGTCATAACATTGAAGGGCTACTCTCATTCAAGGGGTTGTTCCCAAAATTTTGGATAGATTTCTCCATAACGACAGCTTTCTTTTCTTGACCATCTTAAATGAAAAAGTTGAGACGTAAAACTATGCTTGAAACACGCGTGTCACTCAAACGACTTTAAAGTAGTCTCCCTGATCAATTACCTATATCAAAGTCAAAGGATAATTCATGTTTTAAATCGGAGATTTTTCTTGCCCTTTAACATTTATTGTTACAACAACAGCTTTCTTTTCTGAACTATCTTTACAAGGAGAGGAGACGTCAAAAGAGTTCTTTAAACATGTGAGTCGAAAAGTGGTAAATAACTTCTGTATGTGACATTTAGTGGAAGCCATATTCAACCATATGATGTGTTCCCATTTCGCCTTAGTTGTGAATTCCAGGTAAAAAAGGTAAAAAATATACTAAGGCGATATGGGAATTGAACTAAGGCGAAATGTGAATTCAGATATAAATGTTAAATAAACAAATTAAATCTCTGTGTTTTTATAACAATGTAAATAACATGTAATTAGGGAAGTGTTGAATTTTTATTTTTATATTCTTCTAATAAAAGTGACAATTTTTATGATTTACAGCTGTGAAATCAGAAAAAATCTACAATAAAAACAATTGTCTGTAGGAAGTTGCTTCTCTTGATATATTGTTTGTTTCATTTAATAAAAGCTGCAATTTTAGAAATTTTATGCAATAGGAAAAATCTACGTATTTCAATTATCCCTTTTATATATGCAACACAAAATAAGGCAACATATGTTTTCCAACAGTCTTGTTTCCATATATAACAGAAAATTTGATGTATAAAAATAGAGAAAAATTTAAAATTGTGCTAATTATATACAATCAGGAAAATCCATGATACTAGTATACAATTCTTGACTCCTTCAAGATTGGCCCAAATTACCAAGTACAGTTCACCATGGCCTAGACCCTTAAGACTGCACAAAAAAAAATGCCTTCATTCGAAAGCAGGAGATAAACACTATACATAACAGACAAAAACTGTCCCACAAATACCAAATATCATCACAAGATAGAGGACAAACAATCACTTACAGGGCTGACATAACAAGCTGAAAAAAAGGGAAATTTATTTTCATGGGGCCCATTTCACGAAGCTATCTTAGGACTAAGACATGTCTTAGAACGGTCTTACATCATATCTTATGGTTAGAGGGTTTCTCAAAAGACTTGGGATGTCTTAAAGTTGGTCGTAAAGTTAGGACTGCACGAGAAGTGTCTTATGATGGTCTTAGCATAGTCAGGGACAGTAATTTACAAAATAGTTAACATTCTCTGTCTACATGTTCTGCTTCAATTATAATTTGTCATTTCTTGTTTACACCGATAAGCTGTAAATCTTTAGATAATAAAATATATATTTCTAAAATTGTGCTTGTAATTCAATGCAGATTCAGAAATGAAATATTTGTTATAAATGTATAATATTTGTATTTATTCTATTTATTGAAATATGAAATATTTCGTACAGATTTTTTTATCTTTAATAAGAAACAACAAGACTTTATTTTATTTACGAAATATATCACATATTAAATGGAAAAAAATACAAGTATAATTGCAGATTTTTACATTAAAATAACAAATATCAAGTAATTGCAATACAAACGAAAAATAACTTAATTCCATTGTTTACACAAGTTCCCATTTCGCCTTAGTTTATTATCTTTTACCTGAAAATTTGTACTAAGTCAAAATGGGATTAATTTTATATAAAGATTTTGACAGCTAAGGCGAAATGAGAATAAGCCAACCATATCATTTTGTCAAACAATTCAATCAACACCCTTATTAATTATAGTCCTTTGTTGTGGATAGCTGTAAATTGCAATCAGCTGATAATTGATTTTCTGTCCAAATCTTAATGAGGTCAAGGTGAATTCCGAGTATTGTCTGAGAAACTCGAAAAAAAGTAAATAAACAAGATGGAGGAAAAGAAATCTTTCTATATATTTCTTTCGCCAAATTCTTTTGCAAATGACGAATTTTTATCGCCACAATTATTATTTTTTCGCAAATTGGGAAAATGGCGACTGCCAGCGGAAACCCTGTGTTAGGACACCCTATCAAGCTTGCGCTCGTGTTGTGTTAAAACAATTTTATAATGCTGAAAAATACCAACAAAAGAAAAATAAACAAATAATAGATATTGTAAAATATCATTGGTTAAAGAGCCAATGATCTACATACATGTATATACATAAATATATCAACCATAAAATACAACTAATTTGATTTACACCACAACTGTTGGAAAAAATCTTTATGTCTATCATGTATATAACTTATCTCTTTCTAGTCTATTCAACTGACAGAATCAGTGTAAATTTCATGAATTCTTTAATATAATGTATAATCATGGACTATTCTTTTATATAGCAATATCTGTTAGCCATTTAGAGGTCTTTTGCATTTAAAGTTTAGTTTAAGTGGGCTTATTTTGCGAAAAACGAACTCAATTTCCAGATCATAGTTTACATTTTCTTTATATTTTGCTGTGTCAAAATAACGTCAATATCAAGGACAATATAATGACCCAATAACCGTCTATCACATTCTACACATGAGATTTTAGCAGAAAAGACTGCGATTGGAGTATATAACCATTGCAACTTTTTAATTTGATCTCCTCCACTAATTGAAGTAGAACATTTAATGAAGGTGTGTCCACATTTTGGAATATGTTTATACATGTATAGAAATGATGTTGAGCCTGATTTATAAATTGAAAAGGTTACATTTTCCCCCTTATTTCAAAATCCAAGCTTGAATGTAGTTCCCATACTTTCCCAAACTGTTCAGGGTTCAACCTCTGCGGTGTTACAACGGTGCGCCCTGCCGGGAATCTGGTTGTAACATGTACCACAATCAAAGATCAACCCACACTAAACTGAATGTAATTGAAAGACATCTAGAGGTTGATATCAGAGGCGGATTTAGGGGGGGGGCGGGTTTCCGCTTTTTGAGAAAAAATTTGGTTGCTTATATAGGGAATCACTGAATTGTGACTGGAGCGAGCCCCCTCTTAGGTCAGTCAGTGGGCCCCCACTTAAGAAAATTTCTGGATCCGCCACTGGATATACAGTATCGAACAGAAGATGAAAAATGGGACAATATAGTGAATTTAAGAGATTTATATTATTTCATGTACATGCATTTGAAATATTTAAGATATATTGTTCGATTTTTTTAGTTCTAGGTTCCATGGTGACCTAGCTTCCATTTTAGAAAACTGTGATTTAAATGCTAGTCTAACAGAGGGATATTTCCTTTTAATTGGTTATAGATATGGAATCTTATTTTACCATGAAGTCAGATTTGAAAATTACTTTAGGAATGAGCATGTCGTAAAGACTGAATGTCAGTTTTAGTCTTATATGTGTACTTTATAATTTTAGTCTTGCATGTATATAATTATGTGTACATATATCACTGATTCAGTGGCAATGGTAAATTGACACTGACAAGTCTTAGATAATATGTTATAGTTTTAAATGTTTTTTCCATTGACTAAAACTAGGTGGAGGTTTGTGTGTTCTTATTTCCAACAGAGGTAAACTCAACATATATCAATATGTGCATGAAGCAAATTGATAGTTGCTAGATACGGAATGATTATACCACAAGAAAGTTTTAACCTGTGTATATATACTTAATAAAATATGATAAAAAAAAATCATGTCTTTTTCAGGACTTCCGAATCCAACCATGTAGTATGGAATGTTTTTTGGTCAATGGATGTTAATGAAGGACCTGTAGTACAAAGTATATCACTGGATTTAGCTCTTTGTCTAAGTGTATTATTAAAGTACTTTGCTTTGAGCTCAGTTCATTGTTATGCAATTCATTCTTTGTGAAATAAAGATTTGACAGAAAACTCTCATGTACAAGGATTTGTCAAAGTAGTATCACCTCTATTTACAATGTAAGTATTATGGAGATAAAAGCATTCTATTTTGATTTGAACCAAACATATTATAAAAAAAAGAACAAATTTACCCGAGAATGCTACTCCCACTACTAGCAATATGATGCTAGGTTGTTTTAATACATCTGTAGACTGTACTGCCTACTGATGACTCGGTCCTGAGTGTAAATGGTCCTTCAACTATGTGGGAAAAAATATATAAGGCCTATCTAGGCTTATCAATTTCTAAAACTATATTTCATTGCACAAGTTTGAAATTTTTATACAACCGCGGAAATTTTTGCAGTTGAAATACATGTAGGTATCCTGTCGTCGTCTTCCCAAGACGGATAGTTTCCAGATAATAACTTCAGTATAAGTAAAAAGGAAGCCATAAAATTATAACATAATATTTATAATCATAAAAGGAAGCCATAAAATTATAACATAATATTTATAATCATAAAAGGAAGCTTGGGATTGTTTTTTTTTTTTTTGGGGGGGGGGGGGGGTTATATATATATAGTCCCTAAGGTTTATGAATAAGGGTTCCAAAGGTGCGCAAAACAAGCATTAATCTTGTGTCAGTACAAAAAGTTGTGTATAAGTATTTCAATTGTTCTGAAATTGTACCATAATATTTAATACCATAAGTAGAAGGTTGGGGTCTATTTTGTGGGTTATGGGGCAAACAGTCTAGGAATTGAGGGCCAAAAACAAACATTTTTATACGACCGCAAAATTTGAAAATTTTTTCGTCGTATATTGCTATCACGTTGGCGTCTTCATCTGCGTCGTCGTCGTCGGCCGGCGTCGTCGTCGGCCGAATACTTTTAGTTTTCGCACTCTAACTTTAGTAAAAGTGAATAGAAATCTATGAAATTTTGACATATGGTTTATGAGCACAAAAGAAAGGTTGGGATTGATTTTGGGAGTTATGGTTTTAACAGTTTAGGAACTAGGGGCCAAAAAAGGGCCCAAATAAGCATTATTCTTGGTTTTCGCACCATATCTTTAGTTTAAGTAGATAGAAATCAAGTAATTTAAACACAAGGTTTATGACCATAAAAGGAAGGTTGGTATTAATTATGGGAGTTTTGGTCCCAACAGTTTAGGAATAAGGGGCCCAAAGGGTCCAAAATTAAACTTTGTTTGATTTTATCGAAAATTGAATAATTCGGATTTTTTTATATGCCGAATCTAACTGTGTGTGTAGATTCTTAATTTTTGGTCCCGTTTTCAAATTGGTCTACATTAAGGTCCAAAGAGTCCAAAATTAAACTTAATTTGATTTTGACAAAAATTGAATCGGTTGGGTTCTTTGATATGCTGAATCTAAAAATGTGCTTAAAAGTTTAGGAATAAGGGGCAAAATTAGCATTGTTCTTGGTTTTTGCTCTATAACTTAAGTATTAGTAAACAGAAATCTATGATATTTTAACATAAGGTCTATCGCCACATAAGGAGGGTTGGGATAGATTTTGGTAATTTTAGTTCCAACAGTATAGGATTTAGGGGCCAAAACAGGTCCCAAATAAGCATTTTTCTTGGTTTTTGAACAATAACTTTAGTATAAGTTAATAGAAATCTATAAAGGTTTATGACCACAAAAGGAAGGTTTGGATTGATTTTGGGAGTTTTGGTCCGAAGGAATAAGGGGTAAAAATTAAACTTTGTTTGATTTCATCAAAAATATGAATTATTGTGCTTCTTTGATATGCCAAATCTAACCGTGTCAAAATTCTTAGATTTAGGTCCTGTTTTCTAATTGGTCTACATTAAGGTCCAAAGGGTCCAAAATTAAAATAAGCTAATTTTTTAATAAAAATTGAATTCTTGGGGTTCTTTGATATGGTGAGTCTAACATGTACTTAGATTTTTGATTATGGGCCCAGTTTTCAAGTTGGTCCAAATCGGGGTCAAAAATTATTATACTAAGTATTGTGCAATATCAAGAAATTTTCAATTGCGCAGTATTCTGCAATAGCAAGAAATCTTCAATTCCACAGTATTGTTCAATAGCAAGAAATGTTCAATTGCACAGTATTGCACAATAGCAAGAAATCTCCAATTGCACAGTATTGTGCAATAGCAAGAAATTTTTAATTGCACAGTATTGCGCAATAGCAAGAAATATCTAATTGCACAATATTTCGCAATAGCAAGACATTTTCAATTACACAGTATTGCCAATAGCCAGAAATATTCAATTGCACAAGATTGTCACGTTTTCAAATTAGTCTACATTAAGATCCAAAGAGACAAAAAACGAACTTTGTTTCATTTCAACAAAAATCGAATTCTTGGGGTTCAAACGCATTGATTTCAGCAATTTCTTCACTGTCGTTCCCTCAATAACTGCATTAAACAGTTTCTAATCATTATTCATTCAAAACCATTTTATTAAACCAATGTCTCACACACAACATATTATAGTATACTGTTGTCTATCAGTCCATCATCCACACTTCAGACAATAACTAGAAAACACTTCCCCCTACTTTCAAGAAACTTTGTTGAAATGTTTATATCTATTGACATTAGCTCCACATCGATTTTATAAATTTCAGAATTTTCATTTCCATGTTATGAAGAGAGATTTTATCCTTAAAAAAGAGAGAATTTTCCAATTTTGGACAATAACACAAAAATGCATCCATCACCTTTAATTAAACTTTGGTGAATTGATTACACTATTGACCTAAGGTCCCTTTTGATTGTAATAAATTTCAGATTATACATTTCTGTGTTATGAATTTTTATATATGCTAAAACAAAGAAGGGATTTTATAGTTTTTGGACACTCTATAAGTGCAGGAGTTTCTGGCTACATTGAAAACCCATGGGAGGCCTTCAGCTGTTGTCTACTCTATGGTTGGGTTGTTGTCACTTTGACACTTTCCTCATTTCCCATCTCAATTATTCACATAAACACTTCCACATCATTTTATAAAACTTTGGTGAATTGTCTATGTCTGTTGACTTCAGCTACATTTCAAAATTTAAAACAAGATTAACAACTACAGGTCCCCAAATAGCCTTCAACAATGACAAAAGCTCATACAGCACAGTCAGCTATAAAAGACCTTAAAAAATACAAATATAAAATAAATGAAATGAGAAAACAAATAGACTGATAATTGTACAAAACAAAATAGTTCAACCTCTAAGCAAGCTTAAAAGGAATCATGACATATCATGCGCTTACAGTGCAGCTATTTATTAACAAACTCCATATTCAAACAATCAAACAACTAATTCATAGAGAGGGGTGGAAGTTGAAGCCCCCTATTTTTATCAGTCAATGCATTTGAATGAAGACATGTACACATCAACTCAATTTGTTAATACACATTTCCAGACAGATGAGTAGACAGACCCAGGGGATGGGAAACTTTAGTTGATTATATATGAAATCATTTGAAGCATGATGGGAGTTGGCAACCCTCTGGTCAGTCAGAGTCCCCCCTTTATGGAAAGTTCTGGATCCGCCACTGATATTTGCAGGTTTTCTTTGCAAAAATACCTTAAGATATCACCAACTCTGGCTGAGCACACAGTTTGATTCATTTCAGCTCATTAGCCGGGCTCATTGGCTAAAAATTTTCATTACAGTTCACTGGCAAATATTTTATTATATTCATGTGTAGATACATGTAATCTGATAATCTATACATGTGTGTGAGGAGAAATTAATAATTAGCTGGCTTTCGTCTTTAAAAAATGTCATAGGCCAAGTTATGGAGGTGAAAAGGCCATTAACAGAACGATGAACAGATGATCAGGTTTTCTTCGTATACAAATTTATGTAGATCCCTTGAAATTTCCCTCACTTAAGACACAAATTGATTAACATTAGCTCATTAACTGCACTCACTCACCATTAAGTTCATAGCAGCTCACTAGCTCATATGTAGAAAAGCTGATAACATGTACATACATGAGGGAGTTAATGCCCTTTACTGTAGGGCATCAAACAGTCATTCTCAGGCTATTGTTAGTTTCAAATTGGTAAAAATTTAACTGCATGTTTAAAATAATTAGCATTACGATTATTTTTGGAAAACAAATAGTGTGATTTGTCAAATTCAGCTGATTTTTTAATCGTCTGGAAAAAAGTGTACATTTTATGAGGGGGGATAGGAGGGGTCCTGATCCCGAAATCCCAGACTTAAAAAAACGAAATCCCAAGGTCCCAAATTCAAATAAAGTAAATCCCGACCTCCTGAAATCTGAAAAAAGGATTCCCAGATCCCGAAAGGGTCAATCCCGAAATCCTGAGCTTAAAAACACCGATCCTGGAGTCCCGATAAAGGTCCTATCCCCCCTATTTTATGATCATTTCTAAGAATTACTGTTTAATCTTCATTTGGCAAGAATACTTCAATAAGATACCCCCCATTACTACCCTCATACATGTATATGGACAGATCATATGTTATCCTATGTCATTTGAAATTGTGATGCCCCCCTTTTCCCCTTAAATAAGGTGATTTTGCACCATTGTGTCTATGATTATTCTCTCAAACTTATTTCAGAGTCTACATTTATTGAATAAAAACTAAACATTAACACAAAAGGGAGAAATATTCATTGTATTTCAAACATTTTTTTTAAATGAGGGGGCCACTATACTTTTAATAATAAAGAAGATATAAGTCCTGGAATTTAACAAAATTAATGGCAATTTTTTTATTAGATAATACCAGTATAGTTCGTAGGAAAAGTTTCTTCATTGAAAAGAAAAATACTGATGTGCCCTTATTTACTAAGAAGTGGTTTTTACAACAAAAGAAAAGCTTTTATCACATGAAATTGATCCCTCATTTCATGTGTAGTCATAACATTGAAGGGCTACTCTCATTCGAGGGGTTGTTCCCAAAATTTTGGATAGATTTCTCCATAACGACAGCTTTCTTTTCTTGACCATCTTAAATGAAAAAGTTGAGACGTAAAACTATGCTTGAAACACGCGTGTCACTCAAACGACTTTAAAGTAGTCTCCCTGATCAATTACCTATATCAAAGTCAAAGGATAATTCATGTTTTAAATCGGAGATTTTTCTTGCCCTTTAACATTTATTGTTACAACAACAGCTTTCTTTTCTGAACTATCTTTACAAGGAGAGGAGACGTCAAAAGAGTTCTTTAAACATGTGAGTCGAAAAGTGGTAAATAACTTCTGTATGTGACATTTAGTGGAAGCCATATTCAACCATATGATGTGTTCCCATTTCGCCTTAGTTGTGAATTCCAGGTAAAAAAGGTAAAAAATATACTAAGGCGATATGGGAATTGAACTAAGGCGAAATGTGAATTCAGATATAAATGTTAAATAAACAAATTAAATCTCTGTGTTTTTATAACAATGTAAATAACATGTAATTAGGGAAGTGTTGAATTTTTATTTTTATATTCTTCTAATAAAAGTGACAATTTTTATGATTTACAGCTGTGAAATCAGAAAAAATCTACAATAAAAACAATTGTCTGTAGGAAGTTGCTTCTCTTGATATATTGTTTGTTTCATTTAATAAAAGCTGCAATTTTAGAAATTTTATGCAATAGGAAAAATCTACGTATTTCAATTATCCCTTTTATATATGCAACACAAAATAAGGCAACATATGTTTTCCAACAGTCTTGTTTCCATATATAACAGAAAATTTGATGTATAAAAATAGAGAAAAATTTAAAATTGTGCTAATTATATACAATCAGGAAAATCCATGATACTAGTATACAATTCTTGACTCCTTCAAGATTGGCCCAAATTACCAAGTACAGTTCACCATGGCCTAGACCCTTAAGACTGCACAAAAAAAAATGCCTTCATTCGAAAGCAGGAGATAAACACTATACATAACAGACAAAAACTGTCCCACAAATACCAAATATCATCACAAGATAGAGGACAAACAATCACTTACAGGGCTGACATAACAAGCTGAAAAAAAGGGAAATTTATTTTCATGGGGCCCATTTCACGAAGCTATCTTAGGACTAAGACATGTCTTAGAACGGTCTTACATCATATCTTATGGTTAGAGGGTTTCTCAAAAGACTTGGGATGTCTTAAAGTTGGTCGTAAAGTTAGGACTGCACGAGAAGTGTCTTATGATGGTCTTAGCATAGTCAGGGACAGTAATTTACAAAATAGTTAACATTCTCTGTCTACATGTTCTGCTTCAATTATAATTTGTCATTTCTTGTTTACACCGATAAGCTGTAAATCTTTAGATAATAAAATATATATTTCTAAAATTGTGCTTGTAATTCAATGCAGATTCAGAAATGAAATATTTGTTATAAATGTATAATATTTGTATTTATTCTATTTATTGAAATATGAAATATTTCGTACAGATTTTTTTATCTTTAATAAGAAACAACAAGACTTTATTTTATTTACGAAATATATCACATATTAAATGGAAAAAAATACAAGTATAATTGCAGATTTTTACATTAAAATAACAAATATCAAGTAATTGCAATACAAACGAAAAATAACTTAATTCCATTGTTTACACAAGTTCCCATTTCGCCTTAGTTTATTATCTTTTACCTGAAAATTTGTACTAAGTCAAAATGGGATTAATTTTATATAAAGATTTTGACAGCTAAGGCGAAATGAGAATAAGCCAACCATATCATTTTGTCAAACAATTCAATCAACACCCTTATTAATTATAGTCCTTTGTTGTGGATAGCTGTAAATTGCAATCAGCTGATAATTGATTTTCTGTCCAAATCTTAATGAGGTCAAGGTGAATTCCGAGTATTGTCTGAGAAACTCGAAAAAAAGTAAATAAACAAGATGGAGGAAAAGAAATCTTTCTATATATTTCTTTCGCCAAATTCTTTTGCAAATGACGAATTTTTATCGCCACAATTATTATTTTTTCGCAAATTGGGAAAATGGCGACTGCCAGCGGAAACCCTGTGTTAGGACACCCTATCAAGCTTGCGCTCGTGTTGTGTTAAAACAATTTTATAATGCTGAAAAATACCAACAAAAGAAAAATAAACAAATAATAGATATTGTAAAATATCATTGGTTAAAGAGCCAATGATCTACATACATGTATATACATAAATATATCAACCATAAAATACAACTAATTTGATTTACACCACAACTGTTGGAAAAAATCTTTATGTCTATCATGTATATAACTTATCTCTTTCTAGTCCATTCAACTGACAGAATCAGTGTAAATTTCATGAATTCTTTAATATAATGTATAATCATGGACTATTCTTTTATATAGCAATATCTGTTAGCCATTTAGAGGTCTTTTGCATTTAAAGTTTAGTTTAAGTGGGCTTATTTTGCGAAAAACGAACTCAATTTCCAGATCATAGTTTACATTTTCTTTATATTTTGCTGTGTCAAAATAACGTCAATATCAAGGACAATATAATGACCCAATAACCGTCTATCACATTCTACACATGAGATTTTAGCAGAAAAGACTGCGATTGGAGTATATAACCATTGCAACTTTTTAATTTGATCTCCTCCACTAATTGAAGTAGAACATTTAATGAAGGTGTGTCCACATTTTGGAATATGTTTATACATGTATAGAAATGATGTTGAGCCTGATTTATAAATTGAAAAGGTTACATTTTCCCCCTTATTTCAAAATCCAAGCTTGAATGTAGTTCCCATACTTTCCCAAACTGTTCAGGGTTCAACCTCTGCGGTCTTACAACGGTGCGCCCTGCCGGGAATCTGGTTGTAACATGTACCACAATCAAAGATCAACCCACACTAAACTGAATGTAATTGAAAGACATCTAGAGGTTGATATCAGAGGCGGATTTAGGGGGGGGGGGCGGGTTTCCGCTTTTTGAGAAAAAAATTGGTTGCTTATATAGGGAATCACTGAATTGTGACTGGAGCGAGCACCCTCTTAGGTCAGTCAGTGGGCCCCCACTTAAGAAAATTTCTGGATCCGCCACTGGATATACAGTATCGAACAGAAGATGAAAAATGGGACAATATAGTGAATTTAAGAGATTTATATTATTTCATGTACATGCATTTGAAATATTTAAGATATATTGTTCGATTTTTTTAGTTCTAGGTTCCATGGTGACCTAGCTTCCATTTTAGAAAACTGTGATTTAAATGCTAGTCTAACAGAGGGATATTTCCTTTTAATTGGTTGTAGATATGGAATCTTATTTTACCATGAAGTCAGATTTGAAAATTACTTTAGGAATGAGCATGTCGTAAAGACTGAATGTCAGTTTTAGTCTTATATGTGTACTTTATAATTTTAGTCTTGCATGTATATAATTATGTGTACATATATCACTGATTCAGTGGCAATGGTAAATTGACACTGACAAGTCTTAGATAATATGTTATAGTTTTAAATGTTTTTTCCATTGACTAAAACTAGGTGGAGGTTTGTGTGTTCTTATTTCCAACAGAGGTAAACTCAACATATATCAATATGTGCATGAAGCAAATTGATAGTTGCTAGATACGGAATGATTATACCACAAGAAAGTTTTAACCTGTGTATATATACTTAATAAAATATGATAAAAAAAAATCATGTCTTTTTCAGGACTTCCGAATCCAACCATGTAGTATGGAATGTTTTTTGGTCAATGGATGTTAATGAAGGACCTGTAGTACAAAGTATATCACTGGATTTAGCTCTTTGTCTAAGTGTATTATTAAAGTACTTTGCTTTGAGCTCAGTTCATTGTTATGCAATTCATTCTTTGTGAAATAAAGATTTGACAGAAAACTCTCATGTACAAGGATTTGTCAAAGTAGTATCACCTCTATTTACAATGTAAGTATTATGGAGATAAAAGCATTCTATTTTGATTTGAACCAAACATATTATAAAAAAAAGAACAAATTTACCCGAGAATGCTACTCCCACTACTAGCAATATGATGCTAGGTTGTTTTAATACATCTGTAGACTGTACTGCCTACTGATGACTCGGTCCTGAGTGTAAATGGTCCTTCAACTATGTGGGAAAAAATATATAAGGCCTATCTAGGCTTATCAATTTCTAAAACTATATTTCATTGCACAAGTTTGAAATTTTTATACAACCGCGGAAATTTTTGCAGTTGAAATACATGTAGGTATCCTGTCGTCGTCTTCCCAAGACGGATAGTTTCCAGATAATAACTTCAGTATAAGTAAAAAGGAAGCCATAAAATTATAACATAATATTTATAATCATAAAAGGAAGCCATAAAATTATAACATAATATTTATAATCATAAAAGGAAGCTTGGGATTGTTTTTTTTTTTTTGGGGGGGGGGGGGGTTATATATATATAGTCCCTAAGGTTTATGAATAAGGGTTCCAAAGGTGCGCAAAACAAGCATTAATCTTGTGTCAGTACAAAAAGTTGTGTATAAGTATTTCAATTGTTCTGAAATTGTACCATAATATTTAATACCATAAGTAGAAGGTTGGGGTCTATTTTGTGGGTTATGGGGCAAACAGTCTAGGAATTGAGGGCCAAAAACAAACATTTTTATACGACCGCAAAATTTGAAAATTTTTTCGTCGTATATTGCTATCACGTTGGCGTCTTCATCTGCGTCGTCGTCGTCGGCCGGCGTCGTCGTCGGCCGAATACTTTTAGTTTTCGCACTCTAACTTTAGTAAAAGTGAATAGAAATCTATGAAATTTTGACATATGGTTTATGAGCACAAAAGAAAGGTTGGGATTGATTTTGGGAGTTATGGTTTAACAGTTTAGGAACTAGGGGCCAAAAAAGGGCCCAAATAAGCATTATTCTTGGTTTTCGCACCATATCTTTAGTTTAAGTAGATAGAAATCAAGTAATTTAAACACAAGGTTTATGACCATAAAAGGAAGGTTGGTATTAATTATGGGAGTTTTGGTCCCAACAGTTTAGGAATAAGGGGCCCAAAGGGTCCAAAATTAAACTTTGTTTGATTTTATCAAAAATTGAATAATTCGGATTTTTTTATATGCCGAATCTAACTGTGTGTGTAGATTCTTAATTTTTGGTCCCGTTTTCAAATTGGTCTACATTAAGGTCCAAAGAGTCCAAAATTAAACTTAGTTTGATTTTGACAAAAATTGAATCGGTTGGGTTCTTTGATATGCTGAATCTAAAAATGTGCTTAAAAGTTTAGGAATAAGGGGCAAAATTAGCATTGTTCTTGGTTTTTGCTCTATAACTTAAGTATTAGTAAACAGAAATCTATGATATTTTAACATAAGGTCTATCGCCACATAAGGAGGGTTGGGATAGATTTTGGTAATTTTAGTTCCAACAGTATAGGATTTAGGGGCCAAAACAGGTCCCAAATAAGCATTTTTCTTGGTTTTTGAACAATAACTTTAGTATAAGTTAATAGAAATCTATAAAGGTTTATGACCACAAAAGGAAGGTTTGGATTGATTTTGGGAGTTTTGGTCCGAAGGAATAAGGGGTAAAAATTAAACTTTGTTTGATTTCATCAAAAATATGAATTATTGTGCTTCTTTGATATGCCAAATCTAACCGTGTCAAAATTCTTAGATTTAGGTCCTGTTTTCTAATTGGTCTACATTAAGGTCCAAAGGGTCCAAAATTAAAATAAGCTAATTTTTTAATAAAAATTGAATTCTTGGGGTTCTTTGATATGGTGAGTCTAACATGTACTTAGATTTTTGATTATGGGCCCAGTTTTCAAGTTGGTCCAAATCGGGGTCAAAAATTATTATACTAAGTATTGTGCAATATCAAGAAATTTTCAATTGCGCAGTATTCTGCAATAGCAAGAAATCTTCAATTCCACAGTATTGTTCAATAGCAAGAAATGTTCAATTGCACAGTATTGCACAATAGCAAGAAATCTCCAATTGCACAGTATTGTGCAATAGCAAGAAATTTTTAATTGCACAGTATTGCGCAATAGCAAGAAATATCTAATTGCACAATATTTCGCAATAGCAAGACATTTTCAATTACACAGTATTGCCAATAGCCAGAAATATTCAATTGCACAAGATTGTCACGTTTTCAAATTAGTCTACATTAAGATCCAAAGAGACAAAAAACGAACTTTGTTTCATTTCAACAAAAATCGAATTCTTGGGGTTCAAACGCATTGATTTCAGCAATTTCTTCACTGTCGTTCCCTCAATAACTGCATTAAACAGTTTCTAATCATTATTCATTCAAAACCATTTTATTAAACCAATGTCTCACACACAACATATTATAGTATACTGTTGTCTATCAGTCCATCATCCACACTTCAGACAATAACTAGAAAACACTTCCCCCTACTTTCAAGAAACTTTGTTGATATGTTTATATCTATTGACATTAGCTCCACATCGATTTTATAAATTTCAGAATTTTCATTTCCATGTTATGAAGAGAGATTTTATCCTTAAAAAAGAGAGAATTTTCCAATTTTGGACAATAACACAAAAATGCATCCATCACCTTTAATTAAACTTTGGTGAATTGATTACACTATTGACCTAAGGTCCCTTTTGATTGTAATAAATTTCAGATTATACATTTCTGTGTTATGAATTTTTATATATGCTAAAAAAAAGAAGGGATTTTATAGTTTTTGGACACTCTATAAGTGCAGGAGTTTCTGGCTACATTGAAAACCCATGGGAGGCCTTCAGCTGTTGTCTACTCTATGGTTGGGTTGTTGTCACTTTGACACTTTCCTCATTTCCCATCTCAATTATTCACATAAACACTTCCACATCATTTTATAAAACTTTGGTGAATTGTCTATGTCTGTTGACTTCAGCTACATTTCAAAATTTAAAACAAGATTAACAACTACAGGTCCCCAAATAGCCTTCAACAATGACAAAAGCTCATACAGCACAGTCAGCTATAAAAGACCTTAAAAAATACAAATATAAAATAAATGAAATGAGAAAACAAATAGACTGATAATTGTACAAAACAAAATAGTTCAACCTCTAAGCAAGCTTAAAAGGAATCATGACATATCATGCGCTTACAGTGCAGCTATTTATTAACAAACTCCATATTCAAACAATCAAACAACTAATTCATAGAGAGGGGTGGAAGTTGAAGCCCCCTATTTTTATCAGTCAATGCATTTGAATGAAGACATGTACACATCAACTCAATTTGTTAATACACATTTCCAGTCTAGCTTTCAATGCATTTGTAACGACCTTTAACCCCACTGACAATTTGCGTCTGTGTCCATACTTGTTTATTCAGAAAATACATTTTTTAGATTTTTTTTACCAATGCTTTTTTATTTATATTATAGACGATATGATGCTGGAATAAAATCTTAATTGTTAACTGGTATTAAAATATTTTAATGAATATTAAAATTCAGCATTGTGTTTTAAAATAATGGTAACAATTTAAAAACATCATTCATAGATAAACAGTGGTAACAAAATCGAAAGCAAGTGAAATGTTATTGGTTGATTTCATTCACTGAAAGTCCCATTCTTACATGAGGAAGTATATTCGTTTCATCACAGCGATGGTGCTCCCTAACTGGCTTTATACCTGGTCTGCTTATTTCTCCCGACTTTCTCTTTGGGTGTTGCCTTTTGCCACGTTCAGATAAGTCGAATGTGTGATCTCTGTAACACAAATTGAAACATGAGAAAATGCCAGTACTCGCTTTTAAGATTACCATGACTCCATATTGATAGTTGCCATCATGATTCAAGTCTAAGCAACACGCCAATATAATTACTTTTCGAAAAATTCATATACAATTAATATTTTATGGTCTTTCATTGATTTAGAAGTTGCACTTTATGTCATTTCCATTTAGTCGATCGTTATACGTGTTATATGAGGCAACTTATAACATAAAAGTAAAGTTTAATATTGACCCTTTGTAATGTTTTCTGTCATTAGTCATGGTCCTGAATTGGTATTTGAATAATTTGAATGACACAAATTAATGAATTAAACTAAACTGGTTCCATTTTGAAAATAAAATTTTTAATAATACATGTATACCTTGTATTTATCATATTCACTTGGTGGGGTGAAACGTAGTTGCGAGTATCTAAATGTTCTGAGTTTGTCTCCAACTCTTTCACTGTATATACTTTTGCACGACTTGTATTCATGTAAAATACCCTGAAATTAATATGAAATACAATAAGAAAAACAGTTTTTTGATAGAATTTAAAGCATACCTCTTATATCTGATGGAATTTTGTATCTGTAAATTATATTTGATTTAAATAACAGAGAGAAAAAAGCTCAGTATGCTTATAACCTTCCAATATTTTCAGGCTGAGTTCACTGGTGAGCTTAAATTGTTATTCGGTTGGTTGGTTGGTTGGTTGGTTGGTTGGCAACTTAATGAGTTTTCACAGTAACCTTTCAAATTGTCTTGTTATGTTTGATAAATGTATCTTCTAATAGAAGAGATAGGAAAGATACAAAAGGAACATTCAAACTTCTAAGTTGAAAATAAACTGATAACACCAAGGCTGTAAAACAAAATATCTACAGACAAACTATAATAGTACACAAAACAATAGAGGGTCGCGTGCTTTGTTTCCCTTGCCAGGTACCTTCTGTTATTTTATTTATAGGTCAATATGTTCTGTTTTGAGATTACTTAATGAATTTTACTGAAATACCAAATACCAAATACCAATACAGCATACCAAATTTATAGCCTGATACTAGTATCTTTGATGAAGTTTTTCTATGTACAGACAAAATAAACATTCCAAATTACAAGTACCTGTTTGGGTCAAATCTGGCTTGGGCCAATTCACATGCTGAACTGATAGCAGTTGAAACATCGTCAGGTCTCAATACATCACTTCCTTTTGTGTCTAAATCCTGGAACTGCCCAAAGAAATTTTCCGATTCAAGACTACCAAGAGCTCGTGCATTGTATGCTCCACTCTTATGTCCAAACCGATCCAAGTTGGTATAATATTTCAAATTTGACATCGGTAGGGCAATTGCAACAGAAACTACATATTTAAGACTCCCAAACGAAAAGCAGAGAGGCTTAAATATGCAGTTTCTGTTGCAATTGCCCTACCGATGGTAAATTTGAAATATGATACCAACTTGGATCGGTTAGGACATTTTTGATTTTTTTGTTTGAGGACTACCCTCAATGCAGTTATAACATCTAAACTGTCACAACCTTTGGAAATTTAGAGTTGTTCCAGTTCACATCGAAAATAACTATTTTCATTTGGCATATCTTTGTAATCTTTGCGCCGTGTTTGGAAATTTAAAAAATTGTATCAGCGTCTGTTCGCTTAAATTCTATAAATTCAAGATTTAGAAAAAGTTTATCAGTTTGAATATTTTGACATGATTCATTTGACATCGTGCTATTATTGAAGAAGGATATCTGTTATCCGAAATATCTAATATTTGTTCATTTTATAGTTATTTAATGGTGATGTTGTACCCTTTTTGACTTGTTATATATTATATTTTGTAGTGTACAGAATCATATTACATGATCCATCGCCCTGTAAGATTGATCGTTGACTATTTATTCAGTCATTATATATATATTGTTAGTCAAATGCGTTTTGTTTAAATATACTTTTTCACTTTTTTTGGTCTTTTGGAAAATGTTGTTTGTGCTGTTTTTAGACCCTTCTACAACGAAATTTGTTTGACATGCACACGTATAAAAATTGCGGTTTTTATCCAACGCAATCATAGGTTTGAACGTAGTTTTCAATTTAGAATCGTTTATATATATATATATATAAGGGTCTAAAAACAGCACAAACAATTTAGAATCGTTTATATATATATATATAAGGGTCTAAAAACAGCACAAACAACATTTTCCAAAAGACCAAAAGAGTGAAAAAGTATATTTAAACAAAACGCATTTGACTAACAGGTCGAACAACTGATGTTCTTTAACCCTGCTGACTGCCATTGACGATTGCCAAATAAAATTGATCACAAGATGTAACAAAATGGATCCTAATATAAATTTAATACGTCACAGTAAGAAAAAAAAATGTTAACTTGTGGACAGGATGATGTGCCACAAACATTCGGTGTCAATATTTCTTTAGTACACCATATCCGGATTTCGACAATAAATGTCTCTTCAGTGATGTTAGGGATCGAAACGGTATTTGGAAGGCCATATAAAAAGTACCCTCATTTTTAGAGAAAGTACCCTCATTTTTAGATTAACTCTTGAATTTTAAGAGTCAATATATAGGATGAACGGATCATATAAACCGGAGAGAAAATATGATACATGCCCAAACAAAAAATATAAACGAGTCTAAATTGAAAACTACGTTCAAACCTATGACTGCGTTGGATAAAAACCGCAGTTTTTATACGTGTGCATGTAAAACAAATTTCGTTGTAGAAGGGTCTAAAAACAGCACAAACAACATTTTCCAAAAGACCAAAAGAGTGAAAAAGTATATTTAAACAAAACGCATTTGACTAACAGGTCGAACAACTGATGTTCTTTAACTCTGCTGACTGCCATTGACGATTGCCAAATAAAATTGATCACAAGATGTAACAAAATGGATCCTAATATAAATTTAATACGTCACAGAAAGAAAAAAAATTGTTAACTTGTGGACAGGATGATGTGCCACAAACATTCGGTGTCAATATTTCTTTAGTACACCATATCCGGATTTCGACAATAAATGTCTCTTCAGTGATGTTAGGGATCGAAACGGTATTTGGAAGGCCATATAAAAAGTACCCTCATTTTTAGAGAAAGTACCCTCATTTTTAGATTAACTCTTGAATTTTAAGAGTCAATATATAGGATGAACGGATCATATAAACCGGAGGGAAAATATGATACATGCCCAAACAAAAAATATAAACGAGTCTAAATTGAAAACTACGTTCAAACCTATGACTGCGTTGGATAAAAACCGCAGTTTTTATACGTATGCATGTAAAACAAATTTCGTTCTAAAAACAGCACAAACAACATTTTCCAAAAGACCAAAAGAGTGAAAAAGTATATTTAAACAAAACGCATTTGACTAACAGGTCGAACAACTGATGTTCTTTAACCCTGCTGACTGCCATTGAGTCAATATATAGGATGAACGGATCATATTATTGACTCTTAAAATTCAAGAGTTAATCTAAAAATGAGGGTACTTTCTCTAAAAATGAGGGTACTTTTTATATGGCCTTCCAAATACCGTTTCGATCCCTAACATCACTGAAGAGACATTTATTGTCGAAATCCGGATATGGTGTACTAAAGAAATATTGACACCGAATGTTTGTGGCACATCATCCTGTCCACAAGTTAACAATTTTTTTTGTTTCTGTGACGTATTAAATTTATATTAGGATCCATTTTGTTACATCTTGTGATCAGTTTTATTTGGCAATCGTCAATGGCAGTCAGCAGGGTTAAAGAACATCAGTTGTTCGACCTGTAAGTCAAATGCGTTTTGTTTAAATATACTTTTTCACTCTTTTGGTCTTTTGGAAAATGTTGTTTGTGCTGTTTTTAGACCCTTCTACAACGAAATTTGTTTTACATGCACACGTATAAAAACTGCGGTTTTTATCCAACGCAGTCATAGGTTTGAACGTAGTTTTCAATTTAGACTCGTTTATATTTTTTGTTTGGGCATGTATCATATTTTCCCTCCGGTTTATATGATCCGTTCATCCTATATATTGACTCTTAAAATTCAAGAGTTAATCTAAAAATGAGGGTACTTTCTCTAAAAATGAGGGTACTTTTTATATGGCCTTCCAAATACCGTTTCGATCCCTAACATCACTGAAGAGACATTTATTGTCGAAATCCGGATATGGTGTACTAAAGAAATATTGACACCGAATGTTTGTGGCACATCATCCTGTCCACAAGTTAACAATTTTTTTTCTTTCTGTGACGTATTAAATTTATATTAGGATCCATTTTGTTACATCTTGTGATCAATTTTATTTGGCAATCGTCAATGGCAGTCAGCAGGGTTAAAGAACATCAGTTGTTCGACCTGTTAGTCAAATGCGTTTTGTTTAAATATACTTTTTCACTCTTTTGGTCTTTTGGAAAATGTTGTTTGTGCTGTTTTTAGACCCTTCTACAACGAAATTTGTTTTACATGCACACGTATAAAAACTGCGGTTTTTATCCAACGCAGTCATAGGTTTGAACGTAGTTTTCAATTTAGACTCGTATATATATATATATATATATGTACGTCTGAGTCAGTGACAACTCTACAACAGATTTATCCATCGGTCGGATCATCAGCTATGATGGTGATACATGGCTGTGTACATAATGTATATACAACACGTCTAAACATCAACCCAACAATGTTAGATCTATAAATTTGCTTTCGCAATTTTTTTGTTCTTCCCTCTCCGGGATTCGAACCCATGCTACTGAGATATCGTGACACCAAATCGCCTGCACTGCAGCCGTCCCGCTAGACCACACGACCACCTGGCTTCACAAAAATAAAGCTTCTCGGTGGCCGTGTGTTACCTTTCCTCGTCAGTTTTAATCTAGCGGCGTACTACAGTACATGATATATACGGCATGGATATGTTATTGTTACAGATCAGCCCAATTCTCTATAGTAAAGGATCCTACAAATTCATGCAAGATACAGTCACAGAAAATAATTATATTTATAAGTACGCCTGAGTCAGTGACAACTCTACAACAGATTTATCCATCGGATCACTAGCAATGATTGTGATACATAGCTGTGTACATAATGTATATACAACTCGTCTAAACATCAACCCAACAATGTTAGATCTGTAAATTTGCTTTCGCAAATTTTTTGTTCTTCCCTCGCCGGGATTCGAACCCATCCTTCTAAGATATCGTGACACCAAATCGCCTGCACTGTTGCCGTCCCGCTAGACCAAATGACTACCTGCACTGGGGTAAAGCTGATGACCGTAACTGCATTCACTGTCATCCCAAGATGTCGGATGAAAAATTAGGTCAGTATTTGTATTGTCTGTTTAAGTGTTTCTTAGCATTTTCTTTACAAAGCATACATTGGTACGATGTAAATGTATAAAAGAATCACACGGAAATCAGATATTACTACCGAGAAATGTGTATCAAACAGGAAATTGGATTTGAAAAAATCGCTAAGATGACCGTAAATCGTAAGTAAAATATTTTCAAGATGACCGTAACATAAAACAAGGATGACCGTGATTGGTAAAAAGATGACCGTAATTTGTAAAGGATGACCGTAATTTATAAAGGATGACCAACCATCGATTCTAACAGATATCCGTATTTGTATTACCTTTTTTGAATCAAATAATTAATTGTATTGGTATAAAACGTATTTATAAGACTGCATTATCCTATAGGTAGAAGAAAATAAGACTTCAAGTTGCTTCACATACATAGTTCACCAACTGTATTAAATTGTATCCGAATGAAAGAGGAATCTTGCTAGCTTCGAACATGAGCTATCTTGTAGACAATGTCCTTACTATGTAAACATTTTAACCTGCCTGTAACTTATAACCCAAGGAAACAGCTGTATATATGTTGCACCTGCTTTGCACGATAGTGTTGCATTATATATTATTGGAGGGCACCTCTAAAAAATCTAAATTATACAAGTGAAAACCAAATTATGAATTTAGAAGAAATAACTATAGCATTCAAAAGATGTTCCTTCAATTTTAAAGTCAGTAGTGATTATGTCCAAGAAGGGTGTCCAACGGAATTAAAAATGAACTTTATTAGGTCGTTAGTTTTCTCGTTTGAATTTCTTTTACATTATTATTTAGGGGGTCTTTTAAACTGACTATGCGGTATGTACTTTGCTCATTGTTGAAGACCGTCCGACGACCTATAGTTGTTGATTTTTGTGTCATTTTGGTCTCCAGTAGAGAGTTGTCTAATTAGCAATTATACCACATCTTTTTTAAATTTATGAACTATTGCCAAATATTGAAGCAAAACTAAAAGAGATAGGGCTATACTAAGACTTCATTTACTGAACATATTGCTTTTCATTTGTTACGGAAGGTTTAATCTCAGTCAAACCTACTGAATGCCGAATAAATCTGCAGTTCCTTCGGATCCGGTGTTGTCAATGAACTGTTTGTATATTTCAAGGCAGATGTTAAGATTTTAATCTGATTCCGCTGGATAATCTTATGCTATGGTTTTTTTTCTTCAACTTTTCGTCGCATATCGCTGTCAATTTGTATTATATTCTTCCCTACACAGTTTGGAGTTATACAAGGAGATAACATAAGTCCTAACCTGTTTAAGATTTTCATCATGACCTTCCCAACTATTTGGAAAAATCTCTAGACCATGTAAATATCAATAGGCATATTATCTCTAAATCCTTAAAAACTAGTACTGTATGCATGTTTTTGAGCATGCTATTAAGCTTATTCCTCTATATGGAAGTGAAATTTGGAGCTCATTCAATCCCTTGATAGCAAAATTTAGATATGGAAACCAACTATTTTGCATGGATAAAATGTATTCAAATTTAACTTGTGAAAAGCTACACAGTAAATTTTGTAAATTCATTCTGGTCGGCACAAATAAAAACACAAATTGTGCAGCCTTATTTTAACTTGGTCGGTTTCCACTGTACTTTTAATTAGTGAGGTCTGTTTTGAATTATTGGCTTAGACTAAAAAATAAGAATAATTTCCTTTATTACAAGATGCATACAAGCATTAAAATCTCTATATTATCAGTATAAATCGTCATGGTATAGCTTTCTCCAACACATTTTAAAAAGTCTTCCTGGTTTTGCAAATCTAAATGATGGGGAAAATATTTCAAATAATACCATCAGGAAAATATTGAAAGAGACGTGCATAAAATTTTGGAAGGATCAACTGACCAAGAAATCAGAAGGTGAGCTCCGCACTTATGTGACAGTTAAGGATACTTATGGTTTCGAAAAGTATCTATATAAATATCATAACAAAACTTTAGCGTAGGAGATCATTAACAAAATTGAGGGTGTCATATCACCATTTGCAGATTAAAATAGAACGATACCAGGGTACTCATCCAAACCTTAGACCGTATGTCAGCAATGTAATTTTGGTAATATTGAAAATGAAGTTCATTTTCTCTTTTATTGCACAAAATATAACGAAGACAGACACTATTTATATCACATCTGAATCATGTTCCAATTTCATTAACTTAGATTCCCAAGAGAAATTGCTACGGCTGCTGTCTTGTGAGAACTCAACTGTATGAAAAGAGTTGTGTATATTCTTGGTTAAACACTGCAAATAGCAGATTTATATTCCATGTTTCGCAAAATTAGTTATTGTTGTTATTTAAAAAAATATTTTTTAAGTGACAGGATTCAGTTTCTCTATTTATTTTTGTTCATCTGCTTCTGACACGAGGAGGATTGCTGTTATTGTCTATCGCAATCAACAGTATATCCTACAGCACCGTCCATTGAATTGGTGTCTCCTATACAGATGAACAAATTTATTGTCATTTGTCTATTATAATATCTGTCACGTTATATAATTTTCAATGTTTGTTGCATATACTTTCCTAATTGGTAATTGTATAAATGCCCGCTTTGGGACCCTGATTGGAAAAATAAAATATTTGATTTGTATTCAAATTTTAACGTTTTAATCAATAAATAATTTAATTTTGGATGTAACGCGTCTTCTGATTGGCTGACGTTATTTTGTTATGAGCCCATAGACATAATTTAGTCATGTGACCGTGACGTCTTCAACGTTTTTTCATGGTTTAAAATGGAATTTAGGTTTAAAATGGAATTTAGGATTGAATTATAAGAAATGACTAATATTTTTTCTGTCTATTCGAAATAACATTAAAATGTGATGCACACTGTTAAATAACCCGCTACACGCGTTATTCAGTGTGCACTAAATTGTTTATGTTATTTCTTCATAGACAGAAAAAATATTACAGTCATTCCTTAAATATTTAATTATTTACGAGAAATATGCAATTTACTATCATTGTCATATAAACTCTAAATACGGCAAATAGTTGAAAAGAAATTGATAAAACATATTTGTAACCGCTAAACGAACCCCTATTGAGACAAACTCGACAAACAGTTATGAATACAAATATGAATATTTCTTTAGAATTGACGGTCATCCTTTAAAAGTTACGGTCATCCTCAACAATTTACGGTCATCTTTAAACCAATTACGGTCAGCCTTGTTATGAATCGCTAATCCTGTTACGGTCATCTCGATTACGATTTACGGTCATCCTAGCGAATTTTTCAAATCCAAATTCCCGTTTTATACACGTTCCTTGGTAGAGATTTGTGACTTCCGTGTGAATCTTTTATAAATTTACATCGCATCAATGTATGCTTTGTAAAGAAAATGATGTAGAAACACCTTAACAGACAATAAAAACACTGACCTAATTTTTCATCCGACATCTTGGGATGACCGTGAATGCAGTTACGGTCATCAGCTTTACCCCAGTGACCTGGGCTTCCTCGTCAGTTTTGATCTAGCGGCGTACTACAGTACATGATAATTGTATAAGGCATGGATATGTTTTTACAGATATATATATCCGCTTATAACCCTTTCGATATGTATGCAATTCACATAAATTTAATGCTATATTGTCATACTGTAAAAATCATAAGTTATTTCCCTTAAGTATATGTACCAGCCCGAGAAAAGACAGGCTAGAGAGATGACTTAAATAGAAGTCATACAAAGAAGAAATATAAAAAAAACTATTTTATAAAACTTTTATTATCAAGATTTTATATGATATTGTGTAATGATTTGATATCAGCCACAACACAGTGCCTTTTCCATTGACTACACTAAAGTCCTGGGGCCTGTTTATCGAAGCTCTCTTAGGATTAGGACGTGTCCTAAGACCAACTTAGGACACATCTTAGTCCTAAATGGGTTTATCAAACATGTCGCAACTTAGGAAAATCCTAGGAATTGTCCTAACTTTAGGATACCAATTTAGGTGTCTTAAGATTGTCTTAGGATGGTCCTTACTTTAGGATACATTCAAATTTAGTCTTTTGTTCATTTTCACGCGTATTATTTTTAAAGCAGTAATAAAAATAGTTGAAATTCTCCGTAATGATATGAATAATGCACGAGATTTGCCTTTGAACTGTTAAATAATGTGACATTTCGAATTCAACTCACTCAAAAACATGTTATGATTTTTACGTATTATATATCTTGTTTACAGTTAGTTTGTTATTTTTTTATTTTTTGTGTCATGTTTTGTTTCACACAGTTTAAATGTACAATTATTTTACAAAAAATATTTATTACCTTTAATTCAAAACTACATGATATTAGTTATTAGATTCTAATTAACCATATTTGAAATAAAATTATTGATAAAATACATCTTTCATATCATAATTAGTTTTTTTTCATATTTCGTTTGTATTTTCTTTTCCGCTAATACTTAGGACATCAGTTAGGACGTCCTAGCTAAGATATTCCAAAGATAGCTTCGATGTGCATGCTGAGACGTGTCGTAAGTCGGTCCTAACTTTATCCTAACTTCAGTCCTAAGAAATTCTTAGGACCGATCTTAGGACAGTTTCGATAAACAGGCCCCAGATTATTAAAATCTAGGCATTCGATTAAATTAATTTTGTATAAATATGAAAGACATGAATACATTTATTAATGTTGCAATTACAGAGCTAAAAATGCCACCATAGAGCTACGTGTTTTCAGTGTAAATCCTAGTTTGTATGTAAAATGCAATGCCATATATCTGTTCACAATCCCTAGTCCCAGATTTTGTAACACACAAGTTGCCAAGATTCGTGTAATAGTTAACTCTAGTGTACATGATTAATAAATATGTATAAACTTTATGAACATGTTGCATTGATAATAACAAAATGTTTTCTTTTATTTAAACAATATGTTTATAGGGTCGTTTATTCACTGCAAATTCGACATCTGCCCATAGTTGTTCCAGTTCACGCTTTCCTCTGGGTTGGTAAGTTGGCCTAACGTTAAACACTGTTTCAGTCTCCTTTGTTAGCATCCTTGCGGTAAACACCCTACAAATTAGTTGTTGTTGTTAAAAATTGACTTACACGAATAAGTATTAACAATAACTTGAAACTACAAATGGCAAAATAAAAGTCGGGCTCATAAATAAAACATAAATACAAATAAAAAAAAACCGCTAATGTACTAAAAGTTTAGCTCCAAATTACATGTATTACAACACAGTTCATAAAGAAGAATTTGCTTGAGTCATAATTTTGTTGAAAACGTAGCAACATACAGTATATATGTCATATTTATTATTCGTATATCGTTTGTTTTAAATTAGGTCGTTAGGTTTCCTGTTAAAATCAGGGATGGGGTAATTGAAAATGTAATGGTAATTAAGTGTAATGCATTACAATTTTTCATGTAATTGAATGTAATGTGTAATTGAGCATTTTTTAAATTACATGTAATGGTAATTTAATTAATTACAATGAAAAAGGCATGTAATGCTCAATTACTTTTAAATTACATTTCAATTACATGCACTTTTATGGTATTAATGATAAGTATTTGTGTTTAATAATATAAATTGTAAAATTATATTTATTTTTAAATGTATTGATAACACATACATTCTGAAATGTATTCTCAAGTTTTATATTACTTATTTGACCAACCGATTTGTTTCTGAATAGTCTTATAACTTCAAAAAATAAATATATTTAAAAAAAAGATCTTTAACTAAATAGATTGAAAAGAAGTTAATCACCTTGTTGAACAAAAACAAAAAAAAGTGTGTTAAAATCTTTATGAGTTAATTAACAGCTGATTAAGAATTTAAATTTACTGCACACAATCAATTTGTCAAATTAGTATACACAAAAGGATTATAGAGATTAACAGTTGTAAAAACAAACAGCAATTAATCAGATTAAAATGTCCAGGGGCAATGTCACTATTACATGTATTTTATCTAATTAGCAAAATATTGCTAAGATTTAGACATTATATACATTGTTTGTACTAAACATTATTTTCAATGTTGTGAAAAGTATACCTTTTAATAATTATTAAGTGATTTTTTTTAATTTATTTCTTTCTTTATGTTATGTTTAATATAAATAACTTCATTTCTGATATGTCAAAATACCCCTTTATGTATTGGCAAGTTAATACGAAAAAATTGCCTCTTCTATTAACAAATCTTCTGATTATGGAAGTATAATACCTCCGTGTTCTGATCAAGCAATGTATGCCTCATTAGCTCCTATAGAAATACTTTTGAAAATTGCTGTCAAAGTGTACAGACACGAGAGATGCAGACTAAATGACAAAACATTAAAATTACTTATGATTATCAAATGCAACGCTTGAACTATATTTACATGAATATTTTAAACATGTATGCATTATACATACGTGTATAACATTGGTAAAAATTATTTGGATGACATGTAATGTGTAATTTAATTAATTACTTTAGTAAAGTAATTGTAATTTAATTAATTTCATTTCAAAAACTGTGTAATGTGTATTTAGTGTAATTGACCATTTTTGCAATGTAATGTGTAATTTAATTAATTACATTCCAATGTAATTGACCCCAAGTCTGGTTAAAATTGTTTTACATTCCAATAACCAACCTTTCATAGCTGACCGCTACGAAAAAGCACATTAGTATTGAAAGTGATGTTAAAATCATAATAACTAATTAATAATCTAAGCTCAGCAGTGGCGGATCCAGAAAAAAATTTAGGGGTGGTCCCAAATGAATATTGAATGGTATGAAAAAGGTTAAAAAAATACCTCCGATATTATGGAAGATCATGAATTTGGACAACACCATGCGATGCACATATTCCTAGGTAAAGGAATTTAAAGACATGTAAAACTGATTTTTATTTAAGACTCTATACAATATCTTGAAATCTAAAATAGCACAACATACAACTGTCATCTGAATAAGGCAAGCTGTAAAAAAGGTTTAGCTAAATGTTCCGTGCTGTCTAGACGATATGGGGTTTTATCAATTTTGAAGTCCGTGAAGTGGTTTTATTGCTTATATACACGTCCTTTGAACTCTGACGGATATTTGATCAGCTGGCAATCCACCACATCTCATAATCTTTATGTAATAAGAAATCATCAGTTTTCATTACCATATTAATAACACAAAGCTGATAGAGTGATGGAGCAGATTGATACCCCGAGGAAACATTGTTTTTAATAACTTGATGTAAATTCAATTCATTGTCCTTTAATTTATCGATTTTTGATGGGTGCGTCTAAACACTGCTAAGGAGCCCTTAGTGCACTAAGGACTTATAACATGCCACTAAGGACTAGATGGGGTGCTGTAACATTCAATTTCTTTTCATATTATGGTAGAGAATGATATTTAATGCATAAATTTCAATTTTTGTAGAAAAATAATCATAGATGAATAAGATATTCAACATTATTTAGACACGTGCCCGTATTTCTTTGATGTGCCGAAAATCAATGAACCGTTTGACACGTATCATATTACATAACTGATTACACGGGAATCATGGTATTTGTTGTGTTTAATGGACAAGATTGGTAAAAAAATGAATTGTTGTTGAAATACTATTAATGTGTTTTTTTCAGAATGAAGAAGTATTTTTTCTCAAGTGTATTGAAGGTTTTTTAATTTGATGCTCATATTAATAAATGACAGAATACGGGCGACGACGAACATGCGTTCGAACAGGTATGAAGCCGACACACATTATTTTGTTTCTTGTGGTGCACTTTTCAAAATTTATTTTCTTATATGGAGACGTTAAGGGCATACGATACAGTTTTGATCCTGCATTTACAAGTTCATGAAAATTTGCATATAGGCTATTTTTTACCTGATTAAATTAAATATGTAATAAAAAATATACCTTCATGTGCTACTTTTTGATTAAAATGAGGTCGAAATTTTGTACATTTGCCCAAAATTCAGATTTGTGGCCGTAATTTCTTTTTCGAAAGAAAGACATAACTTTTTTGTTATAAAAGATAAACACAAATTGTTTTTTGTTAAATAATCGGTAATTTCTGTATTTTATAAATATCCTACAAAATATGCATCTTTTTTATTCAGAAATAACTCATATTTATCAAATGTTCATGAATTGAGGAAAAAACGTCATTTTTTACTGCATGTTTATCAAAATTTAAAAAAATCCTCTATTTACAGTTTTATAAAATTTGGGTCACATAATCTCCCTGCAAAATGAAACAAAATGCCGTTTTGAAAAATAGGGGTCCATGAACTCGTTTTCAAATTAAATCAGTTTGAATGATAAAAATCAGTCGAAAAATGCATCTTTACCCGATATCTCACAGTTTGACGTCGCGAAAATAACAAATTACGTTAGCAACGCCATTACCTTTCCTGTAACTGTATCGTATGCCCTTAAGCAATGTATTACTGGACAACACGTAATCAATAAGATAATAAACTTTTTAATACATGCAACCACCCTTGTGCGTTTGCTATTGTACTTTTTCAAAATTTTATCCTTTTTTAAATTTACATATGAAGACGTTTGAGCAATGTATTTAGGGACAAAAAAAAATCCATCTAAAATATTTACTACATGTAACCAAACTTATTTAAGGGGGCTTGCGGGTCTAAATGATTTTTTTTATTTAATATAGGATTTCGTTATAATTTTCTATAAATGAACTTTATCTTATACTTAATGGAAAAATGAAATAAAAAAATGGGGTCACCGTTCATTTACACTCACAATCTGCTTTCAAAAGAAGCATACATTTTGGTCAATGTCCTTTTTTTCTGTTGATCTAATAGGAGAAATAACGGTAATATCAAAATAAAAAAAGAACTAAATTACAGAAATCGCTTAAATTTAACAATAATTTAGTTTGTGTACAGCTTATTCGAAAACAACAATAAAAAATATAGGTCACCGATGATTTAAAAAAGATATTTCAATTTTAATGCCAAAAAATGGCATTTTTGCACCAAAGGGAGATAATTTGGAGCTTTTTCAATGATATCTACATTTTAAAAGTCACCTGGGGTCAACACGAATTAATTTTTTGGAATGATTTTTGTACCATATGATAAAGTAACAACTACTAAAGGTAATTAATAAAATTTGTAATGAAAAATAAATGTTTAATTTTTTTCTAAAAATCTTAAAATCATGTTTTTGTGCGTATGCTATGGTTCATTTTCAAATTTTATTATCATATGAAGAACAAGTTTGAGCAATATATTTCTGGACAAAAACGAGTTCAATACGATAATAAATTTTTGCAACCAATATAAAAAATGATGTGGTAGGGTTGGTGATGAGAAAACTATTCACAAGAGACAAAATTACACAGAAATTAATAACTTTTAGTTACCCATACGGCCTTTAACAGTGAGTAATTTTAACAAAGCACTCTCAACATTATATCTTTAACTTTAAATTAACAAAAGCAGAAAATTATTCGTAAATAATGTACTAAACACTGTGGAACATTTTGAAAAATATTTCTCTTTCATATATTAGAAATAAAACCTAATCTGACTAAAATTCGTTAAATGATTATTTTAAACTTCTTTTACTTTTAGAAGAAAAAAAAAAACAAATGTCAAACAATTTCAAATTAATAAGTACCGCCTTTGTTAACTAATATCAAACTGGTTGGAAACTAGTGGTTTTGATAAATCTCAAGAACGCCACATGATTTTTTTATCAATTCAATCGTTTTTCGTACTAGTACGTAAAAAGCAGTAATAGAAAGTGGACAAATAAAATCATGATTTATAGGGTTTTTTTGTTCGGAATTTACTCATGTTTTAGTGAAGCCACTCGTAACGCATCTTTGTCGGAATTAAAATAAAAACAAAAAAGTTATAAATATATATATTCATTTTGTCTTTATGTCTCTTACATAAACATTTTATCAAGCTGACCACACTCTTACTTATTAGTTGGCGCACATCAACATTAAAACCTATGGCAAATAACTATGTCGGGAAATACATGAAACAAAAGCAAAATTATTTGTCCTTTTAATCATTTTAACTTTTAAATAAGAACAACACATTTTATTATGATAATCAAGTATTAATATTTTCGATACAATTTTCAATTTCTTAAATTAAAGAATATATGATTGTTTAATCAGTTGTTATATTATTTGGCACGTGTCAATCGGTTCATTGATTTTTCGGTATATCAAAGAAAAATGGGCACGTGCCTAGAAAATGTTGAATATCTTTTTTATTTATTATTATTTTTCTATAAAATTTGAAATTTATGCATTAAATATCAATCTTTAACAGATATGCAAAAATAAAACGTATAAAAGTAGTCCTTCTAGTCCTTAGTGGCATTGTATAGTCCTTAGTGCACTAAGGAGTCCTTAGCAGTGTTTAGACGTACCGATTTTTGATTGGTCTGGACGAGAGGTTGACATTCCAAAAAATTTGTCACCCGCTCATGACAATATGTGTTTGTCTGCTTCATTAAAGATCAAATCCAAGCTTAGATATGCAAATTTAAATCTATTAAATATGCTATATTATGTCACTTTTCCAATGTTTTTGGTCAAAAAATGAAAGTGACCGCATCCGTGTTCGCTCAATCTACATATATGTTATTTGTTATCATCAAATTGAACTAACATTTAAATATTAAGAATGAACACAAATACTATCACTTCCGTGTAAGACGGAAAACGTCTAAAATGTAACTCAAATGCTTAATTTGTGACGATTTCGACTTAATGATGCTTGTACCCGATATGTGCGGTACGTCTAAACACTGCTTAGGACTTCTTAGTGCAGTAAGGACTATACAATGCCACAAAGGAATAGAAAAAGTACTGTTATACGTGTTATTTTTACATATTATGTTAAAGATTGATATTTAATGCATAAATTTCAAATTTTATAGAAAAATAATCATAAATAAAAAAGATATTCAACATTTTCTAGGCACGTGCCCATTTTTCTTTGATATACCGAAAATCAATGAACCGATTGACACGTGCCAAATAATATAACAACTGATTAAACAATCATATATTCTTTAATCTAAGCAATTAACAATTGTATCGAAAAGATTAATGCTTGATTATTATAATAAAATGTGTTGTTCTTATTTAAAAGTTAAAATGATTAAAAGGACAAATAATTTTGCTTTTGTTTCATTTATTTCCCGACATAGTTATTTGCCATAGGCTTTAATGTTGGTGTGCGCCTAACTAATAAGTAAGAGTGTGGTCAGCTTGGTAAAATGTTTATGTGAGAGACATGAAGACGAAATGAATATATATATTTATAACTCTTTTGTTTTTATTTTAATTCCGACAAAGATGCGTTACAAATGGCTTCACTAAAACATGAGTAAATTCCGGAAAAAAAAACACCCTATAAATCATGATTTTTATTTGTCCACTTTCTATTATGAATGTTCCACAGTGTTTAGTACATTATTTACGAATAATTTCCTGCATTTGTCAATTTAAAGTTAAAGATATAATGTTGACAGAAAAAGAGAGTGCTTTGTAAAAATTACTCACTGTTGAAGGCCGTATGGGTAACTTAAAGTTATTAATTTCTGTGTCATTTTGTCTCTTGTGAATAGTTGTCCCATCTCCAACCCGGATTTTGGACAATGAATAGAAGTTAAAAGCTACTACATACTTTAAATTTGGAAGTACCCATGCAGCAGCAGTAAGAAAAACATGTTACAATGCCGGTCCCAAGTCCGAATAAAGGGGTAGGGAAGTAATTTTTCTTTTAACTGGCACAATCGTATGATTTATTTTTTGCGCAAATGATACCATCTAATTTTAAAACATGTGGCGCAAACGTAACATTTGAGAAAAAAAGTTGTAGCGCAAAAGGACGCATTTTTGGCGCAAACGGATATCTCCCACCAATCCTACCACATCATTTTTTATATTGGTTGCAATTTTTTTTATCGTATTGAACTCGTATTTGTCCAGAAATATATTGCTCAAACGTGTTCTTCATTAACTCGAATAATTCAAGCCCTTACCGTCTCCGATTCTCTCCACCTT